>NW_020664417.1:456707-497277 GCF_002925995.2 Terrapene triunguis | reverse complement strand
AAACACCCCCACTGAATGTTAGTAAGGGGGCAACAGTCCCCTTACATAAACAAGTAGAACTTTTCAAACAATCTTCTTGAAATGGCAGAGCCATGAATGTAACTAGCACAATTTCTGTAATCCAAGGTGGGTAGGGCTTAATTAAACACTAATTCCTTTGACAGACCCTCATCAATCATTTTATAGTGAAGACAACAATGGGGCAAATCAGCACATGGTTGTAAGAGCAGCAAATTGTTTAAGACCTAAAGCTGCATCCTTTCTATTAGTTCAGTTAAAGCTCTCTAATTAGGTTTGACATCGCATGAAGCAGTAGCCAGTGTGTGACCTGATGCTAACTAACAAGCAAATTGGAAAAAGTAGGGATTACACTTAGAATTAAACCAGTCCAAAAAAAAAAAAAAATCTTGGTGACTCAGGGGTTGACTAGTAATGAGATCTGAGGCCCATCTCCTGAAAATTGCCAATATGAATGTAGCTGAGATCAGTAATGACTGAAAATGTGTTAATTTGCCTTCATGAAACAAGCAAAGTGTCCATGTCATAAAATCACTAGCACTAAGTGGAATTCATGCTAGCAGAGAGGCCAAGTATAAGAGCATGGTTTTGGAGATACCATGTTCTTTGTAGTGAAATCAAAAGAGGGGGAATCAGGAGATCTGCGTTCTGTTCTACATGTGTTTGTCATGTGACCTGGGCCTTCTGGGCCTCAGTTTCCCTAATCTGTAAATTCAGATGAAAAACTGCCTATTCATTTTTGTAACTGTTTAAAGATCTTCTGATGAAAGGTAGGTGTGTGGGTATGTGTGTGTGTATGTATGTATGTATGTATGTATGTAATTATTTATTATCTGATGGATGTTGAGACTTAGTTTCCTTCTTGTCCCTGCAAGTAGTCTTTCTAGCACACTGATGGGGCAATATGGGTGAAGCTTGTGTTGCTGCAGTATAATCATGGCTGTATAGAGGATTTCTAGGTAGATGATCTAGGACATACACTGCTATATTTCTCTTTAGAGGTAGAGAAAGAAAGTGGATTTTAAGTGAATTTAGCTGTCAGTGGATCATCTCTCTTCTGCCTCTGTGGTTATGTGCCTAGCAGAGCTAAGCAAAGACATAAGGAGACTTGGAAAATGAACCAAGATACTCCACAGCATTTAGACCAAATGTGGGCAACCACAGTGATTAACTTCCCGCCAGTGGGTTGCTAATTTCTTTAAATCTAATGTGGGGAGAACAACTTCCTTAGCAAAAGCGGCAATTCATTCTCTCTCTTTGCCAATCCTCCTCTGAACAGACTCCAGCAATTCTATAGGGTCTGTTCCCATCTAGCTATATGGAAGAATTAGGCACGTAAATGTAACAAATCTTGAAAGGAGAGAGGGTGTGTGTGTGTGTGTGTGTGTGTGTCAAATTGTATAGGTTGTTTCTGGGATGTGAACTGTTGTCCGTTACAGGTTGTACTTGCAGGCTTGGTCTTAAATCTTCTTCTTTTTTTTCCCCCTTTACAATTGTGATATAGAAGCTTCCAGTGGTTCACTGTTTCCCTCTGGTTTTGGCCCACTGCAAGTATACATCTTAATTCCCCCCCCTCCGTCCCCCAATTCCAGCTCTGTTATCCAACATAAAGACTGTAGGATTCCGTCCCTATGAGCTGTAGAGTGATTTCTTTGAACTCTGAAATTGCATCTTTTGACTCAATTAGGCAGAGTAAGGTAACATAAGATGCTGGGCCAGATTCCAACAAGCTAGTATGGATGAATTATAAATTAAACCCAAGACAAGGGATTTCCTCCCCCACCCACTGTGGTTCACAGAGACTGATGTTAGTAATGACATCTGCCCTCTCTTGAGGCTTCTCCCATGGTAGGGAGTAGAGTTGGCCAGAGTGGTAATTCTGTTCCTTGACACCTTTCAAGGGTTCCAAAGTTGTTTTTGTTCAGCATTGAAATGAAAATAAAACCTTTTGCAAAATGGAATTGTGTTGTGACATCTCTTTGGATCAAAATGATGAGGGTTTCAGTTTGGTGCACCCTCTCTCTCTGCTATTGAAGAATCCATCTGGAGCTCAGAAACCTTCCCAACTAAAACTTCATTGAAACCAATACATATCTGAAACATTTTGGCTTCAAGACAGCCTATTTCAGTGAAAAATCATTTCATTAAAAATGAGGGCCCACTTAATTTCTCCTGCCAGCAAGGTTGTCATGGAGATCCACTGAATCAGCTCATCCTCTGCTATGCCTCATGCCCCCGCCAGCACCACTCACCTCTTGTGCTATACTTATCTTGTAATAGAGGGGAATTTGAGGCCATTGTGTGGACTTTTTGTCATTCATATAAGGTGTTTAGTTCTCCAACCTGAAAATGACTGGGTAAAAAGAAGTCTTATCTCATTGGCATTCAAAGCCCCATTATATGAAGGATAAAAATATCCCTGCCTAACCATTAATTGTTTAAAAACCTATATACTACAGTAAAGTATTCATTCAAATTCAAAACATGAATTTGCTTTGATAATATTCATGACTATTGTTGTTGCCTTTCTACAAGCATTCCTGTCAGTTCATTTATGTTCTTGGAAATGTTCATTTAAAATGTCAGTATTAGAACTGGTATGAAAAAAGGGACACATTCTTTGACAAAAGGGTATAACTAATTTTTTTGCAACATAATTCACACTATTGAAAACATTTTGAGTTTTGAAGTCTTTCAACTAGCTTTAGGAAAATTATGTATTTTCACAACTGTTTGTGCCATAAGTTTTTGTCCAACTTGAAAGCTCTTTGTAGGTTTGAGAGTCACCCAACTGGGGAGATTAAAATAATACCATGTGACTTAGATGACTAATCATACATGAACAGCCAATTATGAGTAGTGAATAACTGGAGTGTGGCTCATGTTTTCTTAAACCATCATGGAAAACTTGCAGACACAGACTAAATTTATTAAATTGTACTACTGTACAATGAACTGACAATGTACTATTTACGGTGTCTTGAATCATTACTCTGAAATAGTCTCTTTAAAAAACAAAGACAGAAATGACAAACAGCTGTAAAGTTTTAAGGAATTTCTTTTTCTTACTAATTTGTTACCTCTCGGACAAACTTCAGTCAAAGGACTATGTTCTTCAAAGGAATCAGCAGTTATGGAAAATACAGCTATATCTGAACTTATTTGCTATTCATATCTTTATTTCATGGGGGTGGGGGGATAGAAATAGAGCTGTCCATATTTTATGGCATTAATTATGCCAGTGCCAGATTATAGTAATGAAACTTTTACATCCTGGACTTGTTGCTTGAGCCAGAACCACTTGCCTATACTCTTCCCCTTGATTCTTTACTCTCCTGAATAAACTGTGGAGATTATTACCCCCAGCTGCTCCAAGCTGTGACAAAGCTGGAGACTTAGTAACTCATGAAAATGTATTTGGTTTTAGTTTACACACACACACACACACACACACACACACACACACACACACACACAGAGTCTGCCTGGCTCCTGAGATGTTCTGCTTGTTCAATGGCTATATCACTTTCCCTGTGTGTGAGAATGTCCCCCAACATGCACCCCTTTCTTGCTAGTCCAAGAAGCACAGTGACTACAAGGCTGACTTATGGGGATGCCTACATAAGCACATTACATTTATAAACTAGTGTGTCTTTCTAAAATTAAAAATAACAAAGCCTTTCATTTTTAACGGTGAAGCAAGAAGTTGTACTAGTCGAACCCTAATTTCTAATTTCAGTTTTCCCCATGATTGGCTTCATATATGTTCATATAAACCTGACAAAATTTGTCCCAACAGATAAAAAAAATGAGTTGTTCCCTAGTAGTTAGTGAACATTTTTTCACTGTATCTGAAAGATCCTCATGATTGCTGAAACAGCAAATGGATTAAAAAAAACAAAGTACAAAGTGTGATGAAATTTTCTCTGCAGGATATGACAAGGCTGTATTGGGTTTATTAAATATTCCAAGGCTGGCTGCCTCTTTCACTATTTCCCACATCAAGGCTCAGGAGATGTCTAGCCATGTCCCTTTGGCTGCTGATACTATCTTCTGGGTCGCAGGCTTCAAGCAGGAGACATTGGTCACTTGTAATCTTAAGAGGCAAGGGAATTCCAAAAGGGTAGTTCCAATATGAGCTAAAAGAGTATGTAGTATATCCCCTGAGGAAACAGTCTGTATTCTGATCTGTGGGTGGTGTACATTGTTATAGAACCACTGAAATCAGTGAAGCTTTGCTGATGTGCACCAGTTGAGGACCCTGCCCTCTAAGCATTGGCTTTAGTTTACCCCAGGAAACTTCAGAGCAACCTATTTGTAACACAAGGTATCCATGAATGTGCACATAAGTGGACAGTTTAAAAAAAAAAAAAAAAAAAAAGGTGTCATCAGTCAGGAATGGCTTTCTCAAGCTGACAAAGGAAAAGAAACTGTAAATAAGAAATTGAAGAAAGAGCTGGGTAAACAAATGCGATATAAATGTAATAAGCTATTGTTATAAAACCCACATATTATTAGTATTTATCCTTGCTCCCAAATACTCTCAATGAATATACACCTCCTGTATAAGAGTTACCTCCTGACACACCTCTCATAGCCAGAACTATTGAATACCCAATTACCAAATTAAAAAGTCTTCAGTGGTATTGATGCAGTGAGTCCTGCTACCATAGAGAGTGGACTCTAGTGATGAGGTAGCAGAGATAAGTTACTGATCTTTCATAAACTGTTCCACCATTATGGGTGGAGCCAAGTCTAATTAAATTGGATACTAACTACAGCTGCATGGTTCCCTTGGTCCTACTGGAACAGAGTCCTTTAGAGCAGGTCCCAAGATGAACAGTATGAGGCATTCCTTCTTTCTTCATCTCTCGCCTAACACTTTCCATGATGGCCTTTCAGGCCATATGGAAGATCTTAAGGCTCCTGTGTCTGCAGCTGGTTCTTACAGATAGCTCTGGCTGAACTTTCCATTCCCTACAGAACTCCCTGTCTGACTCTCCTATGCTTGCCCTCAACCATTTACTCCCCTTCCTTTGGGGAAAAATCCCAGGCTTTTTATTTATTCAACAGGTCTTGTGATCTTTCCCAGTGACTTTCTGAAGAGATGCACTCTAGTTGCTATGGCAATTTAATCCAACCCCATTGCTACGATTGTAATGCTTTGAGGCAGCTTTTGTTCTGGAGGTGCATAGACTGCATTTATATTAGCCACATCCAATCTCACCTCTATAAGGATAGATTGGCGAGGCTCTCAAACAAGTGGTAAATTCCAAAGGAGTTACAGCCATTTCTTTTTTAATCAGCTATGTTGGGTGCAATAATCTCGTTAAGTTTCCAATACAACCACAGTGGCAAAGCTCAGATTCAAACAGAGAAGTCATCATCTAACTGATGTCATTGGGGGGGAAAGTGGTTGTGGGAATTTATTTATGGTTCCATTGTAAAATTATAATTGTACATCTGCTTTACCTCACAGTCAGTAAATGTTGACAGCTATTTTAGGAAAGTTTTAGCCTAATAATTATAGCTTGCTTTACTAGTTGAGCTATTGGTTGTTCTTAAAAGACAATTACAATACCATGTTATTCTTATTAGCTCAGCTACCCTGAGCTATTGGAAGGCTTCCAGCAGTCTTTCAAAGCAATCAAAAACTTCTCAAGATATTTTGCAAAAATTTGTCTTATTTTTACTGATGCACACTTGGGAGAGACAGGCTGTCAAACCAAATAAAAGCAATTGCACTGTACAATGTTTAGAAAGGAAACAGGCCTAAGAGGAAATGACAGGGCTTAGATGAAGGAAAGGATAGTTTTGGAAATCCCCACAGTTTCTGAGAGAGGCAAAGAAACAAGAGGCAAATGGTATATAGAGAGAAACCCTACATGATGGAGGAAAATGCAGAGTCTTTGTCTTGGAGAGAGAAATACTAAGAGGAGGAGTAGACTGTGCCTGTTAGAAGAAGTTATGTATGTCTGTACATATGTAAATAGTTAATATGCCAGTAGATAGGGGTTCAAGAATATCTACTATAGTTCCTACGTTTTTTTAGGACCAATACAATGTGGTGGTGTTGCACACTGCAAATGACTTTCTTGGTGTGGCTATTTACATAGGGCTCTTAAAAGTATTTTTCAAATATGGCCATTAGACCCAGTTTAGGTTCTGGTGCAAAGGTGTATAAATCACTTGACTCTAACTTTCATTTGCAATAAGTTTAACAATGGGAAAAGGGGGTGCACTTGAGTCAGGACCATTCCGAGCTTTAGGGCCATAAGAATTGCTTTGGACACACGTAGTATGTGGGTCAGTTTCAAAGCTTGCTTGCAAAGGTTCAGGGAGCTCTGCTCCTTAACTCCTATTGCCTTGCACTGTATAGTACATCAGCACTGACCCTGTGGGTGCTCCAGGGCTCAAGCACCCACTGAAAAAAATAGGAGCTGCTCAGCACCCGCAGAGCCAGATTAATCTTTTGTGGGACCCAGCACCCAGACTGTGGCCTTGCCCTGCTCGGCCTGTTCCCCCCAAGGTCCCACCTGCCACTCATCCGGGGGGAAGGGGGTAGAAAGGAGTACCCACAGGTAAAAACAAGTCAGCTCCTGTGGTATAGCATGTTTTTTAATATTGTTTTCAAAGTTGTGGAGTTTGCAAATTGTGATTCTTGCTGTTGTGAAATTATTTTTGTCTGCTACATGTTATGATTCCATTTAAGCTTCCCAAAACAACGTTTACCATTTTAGCAATTTAGTGGGACTGGAGAGCTATCTTCATCCATAGGATAGAATTGGGGCAGCCAGGCATGGGCCAGCACAATCCTCCCTATTCCTGCCAGCATGCTTCCATCCTGATCTACAAAGACCCCTTCTAGGGAGAACGGGTAGAAGAGTCTCCAAACCCATTCCACACTCGGCCTGTCCGCTTAGAATGCCAACAGCAGTAACATTTATGGTACTACTTTGTAGCGTGTCTTCTAGAAACTGCATTGGGGAATACTGAATCTTTTTACATAGGTAACCAGAGAGGCTAATATTAGAAGGTAATGTGAAAAACAGAAATATTACTGGTTATGTCTTTTTATCAGTTTCTATTTAAAAGAAAGCTAGCTTTAGAATTTTTGGACAGCATTATCTGCTTTCTAAATGTGGATGTGTTTGCTGTGTGTGAAGATTTCAATATATTTATTATAGCTCATAATGGTTTGTATGGACTTACCTTTCTTAAATGGACATATTTCACATAATAAGATTTGTCTAAAGTACTAGCAGTAACCTGGACAGTAAGATTTGTCTTAATAGGAAACAAACTTGACTTAATTTATTCCTCCTTGACCGTCAGATATTCCATAACATAATATTTTAAATGTTTTTTAAAATTCATGCAGGTAGTGAAGAATTCAACAACCTAAAGGCAGAAATAGTGACCAACATTCAGCTTCTTAGGTATTTCAAGTAACTACCATCATTAAAATAATAAAACAGAGCATCATTTTGTTTCAATCTAAGATCCTCAAGGAGAGTTTATTACCTGCAGTTTTTTAAGTCCAAAAGAACAGCCAAACACAATAACAAAGTAAAATAAACACTGAAAAGATAGACAAAAATATATAGCACCTACAATGTATTCATTGGGATAACTGGCTCCTATAGTCATAAGGAAAAGCTACCAGAGATTCCACAATGTTAAAAAGAAAACACTCCTGAACAGAGAATGTCCTTGAGAATCCTGTTGGGAAGCTTTCTTTCTTTCTTTCTTTTTTTTTTAAATCAGTAGTTTTCCCAAAAAGCTACATTTGTTGTGCTGCTTTTGATTTTTTTTTTAACTGAGTCCAGTATGCCATTCTTAAAATTAGGGGAAATCCTACATTAAATTTTAAAGTAGTAGGGAATAAAAATGGGTGATCTTTGGGAGAGCAAGATTTACTAGTGATTAATGAGCCTCAAAATGCCCAGTCTTATGAGGTGCTTATAAAGAAGATACAGAATAGATTTTCATAGAGAAGACACAGCACCTCAAGTGAAGCGCAAGATAAAAGCAACAGATCGTCATAATAATTGAGAATACCTTGATCGCTGGACATTCACTAGCAACTACTGAGATTAATCTTTTCAAGGCTGTCACATGGCAGAAAGGTAAATAAAATCTTAAATAAGTTTGTGCTGAAAAGGCTTGAAGCTGCTAAATTTGAAGGTGACCTCCTTGGCCTTTTAGCCAGGGTAAAGGATTTTGTTCTGCGCTCAGAGTCTAACTGGTCATGGGACTCAAAATCTCAAAAGGCTTGGAGTTTCACTTCAGTTCACATGTACCAAACAAATCTGATCCTCTTGCCCCAGTCAATGCGTATCTGAAATCTTGTGAAAACAGATTTTTTTTGGCAAAATTCAGCATTTATGCTTCCAGATGTGACTAACACCCTAAAGTGCAGTGTCACGGAAAAACAAAAAATAATGGAGGGAGGAAAAAGATTAAGGAAACACTTCTGAATCTTGGAAAAGGTTTTGTTTTATGTAAAGATTCAGGGTTCTCCATTTTTATCTGACCCATTTTATATATCCCCAGTTCTAATTAGATCAAACTGTGATGATCTCATTTTGACAACCATGGGCACTCAAAGTGTCTGTCCCAGTGCTATGGCAGCAACTGAATAACTTGGGTCACAACTAGAATGGAGGCATCAGCAGGTCTAAAATGGAGATGAGACTAAATTCAAAAAGAAAAAGAACATCCAGACTCAACCACCTTTGAACAATTCACTCATCCCTAGAACCAAACTCATAAATGCTCCTTTTTGATGTCCAAATATATTTGGATAAGGACCTTATGACGTTGCACTCCATATGATTTTATGAAAATATGCTAATGAATGTGAATATAATGTAACTGGAATATGCTTCATGCAAAAGGTCTCTTGTAAGGTATCATTACAAAGCTTATCTACTGTGTGGTCATCCAATTTGTATAAATATATCATTCTTGTATCTGAAACTAGAAATATGAAATATAACCCTGAGATACTATTGTAATTATGCAAAGTGTGGGCCGCTAATGATGGCTTGGAATCTTGATGGCTCCCATCAACTAGGACAATTGGTTGTAAATGGCTCTGTTTACTTGCAAGCCTTCCTGTGAGTCCTGCCTCTTCTCCCCCCTACACCCCCAAGTGTCCCACGTCCCCGCTCCTCTGCCTACCTCCCTGCGTTTCCTGACCGGCTGCCGCCAAACGCTGTTTGGCAGTGTTAGCACGCTCCGGGCGTGGTCGGGGGAGGAGGTGGGGCTGGGGTGGGGATTTGGGGAAGGAGTTGGAATATTGGCAGGGAGGGGGTGTAGTTGGGGCAGGGATTTGGGAGAAGGGATTGGAATGGGGGCAGGGAAGGGGTGGGAGGGGGTGGGGCCTCATGGAAGGGGTGGGATGGGAGGGGGGCTGAGCACCCCCGGGAAAGAGGGGAAGTCGGTGCCTATTACCCTCCCTCCCCCCCACACACACATGTTTGGAACAAAAAAGTCCCAGACACTCTTGGCTGAGCCCTACCTCTTCTGGCCTTGTGTACCTAAAGCACTTGGGCAAAACTATACGAACTTTGCATTTTAAATTTAGACATATGAATCCATATTTAGGCACCTAAAAGTGTTACCTAACTTTCCGAGGGTCTGAGCGATACAACTGGTCAGACAAAATCACCAAAAAATGAAACTTTGACAAAAAAGAGAGCTGGTGGGTTTGGGGACCTGCCCATAATTCATATTTTGTGACAAAATTAAAAATACTTAGGAATTTTTAACAAGAATTTGGGATGGCTGAATCCCGATCATAGTTAAAAGTTCAGGTGTGGAGTGTTCACCAGTCTTATCCCCCGGCATCCTCCACACGTAGGTCAGAATGAGGCATATGGGGATAAGGCTCCTATTGTGCACTTCCTGCACTAGACCTGACATGAGGAAAAAGGGGAAAGTTGCAAAATGGTCCTTTTCCAGTTCAGTTCCCCAAAGCATTCAGTCCAGGCTAATGCTCCTCCTCAGGTTCATCGCATGGGGGGGAGAGAAGGAAAAGAGGCGCCCCCAGCAAGAGTTACAACCAGAGGGCAGATCTTCAGCTGGTGTAAATCAGCTTAGCTGCATTGACTTCAATGATTTGCACAAGCATGTGTTAGTGGTAACCTGAGCCTAGTTTCGGCCTTTCCTTAGGTTTTTGGTTTGTTTGGAGTTTTTTTGGGGGGGGTTCGCATTTAAATTCTTTAGCACATTTTTTGGTTTGTTTGTTTCTTAAGCAACTTAATTCACTCTTGGGAAAATGTATATTTAGGTGGGGAGGGGGGGTTAGTGTTGTATTTTCATGAGAGAGACCAAAATGGATTTAAAGGAGCTGTCTTGTTCTGTTGTGTAAATATGTGTTCTAACAGTTTAAAACCACCTCCTATTTACCCAAGAGATTGGAATGCCTCTCAAGCTTCAGTTCTGGTCTGTGGGGTTGTCAGGGTTCCCTCCCCACTCTGAATTCTGGGGCACAGATGTGGGAACCCGCATGAAAGACCCCCTAAGCTTATTTCTACCAGCTTTGGTTAATAACTTCCCCAAGGCACAAATGCCTTGCCCTGGGATGGTATCGCTGCCACCACCAAGTGATTTAGACAAAGATTCAGGAAAAGGACCACTTGGAGTTCCTATTTCCCCAAAATATCCCCCCAAGCCCCTTCACCCTCTTTCCTGGGTGGCTTGAGAATAATATACCAACCAATAGCTTAACAAAGTGATTACAGACCAGACCCTTGGGTTTTTAGGACACTAAAAACCAATCAGGTTCTTAAAAGAAGAACTTTATTATAAAGAAAAAGGTAAAAGAAGCACCTCTGTAAAATCAGGATGGAAGGTAATGTTACAGGGTAATAAGATTTAAAACACAGAGGATTCCCCTCTAGACTCAACTTCAAAGTTACAAAAATAGGAATAAACCTCCCTCTTAGCATAGAGAAAATTCCCAAGCTAAAACAAAAGATAATCTAACCCATTTCCTTGCTATTACTTACAATTTCTGTAATTTTAGATGTATAATTTCAGTAGGAGTTGGGTTACCTGCTTGGTCTATCTCTTTGTCCCGAGAGGGAACAACAAAGAGAGCACAAACAAAACCTCCCCCCGCCCCCCAGATTTGAAAATATTTTCTTTCCTTATTGGTCCTTTTGGTCAGGTGCCATCCAGGTTATTTGAGCTTCTTAACCTCTTACAGGTAAAGGAGGGATTTTATGCTACCCTTAGCTGTATGTTTTTATGACGGGTGTCTCTGCAGCATTTTGCATTTATTATTTTTATTTTTATTTTTTTTTAGAAACTTCTATTAAACTGATAAACCAGCACACTTATAGGATGTGTAAGTTGTGTATTGAAATACCACAAAAACTGCTCAGCGAAGTTTTATATTAGGACTATTTAAAATGTTTCCGTTTTATAGTATGCCAGGAGTAATCCAAATATTTAATCTGGGTAAATTTAATTTGTTTTAAATCCAAAACTATTTTTAATTATAAGAGCAAAAAACACCTAAGTAATTCTTACACATATACTTCCAAAGCCTGATTCACCACTGTGTCCTAAAGCTTTCTGCCTGTCTAACTCCATTTGCTGATGTACCATGATGGTGAATCAGTCTGTGACATTTTTGTACTTAACTTGCTTAATTTTTGTGTTTAATTTCAAAGAGCTCAGCACCCTTGTAGGCCCCTGAATTCTCTTCTGAAAACTGCCCCCCCCCCTTTGTGGGTTCTGAACATACATACATACATACATATATATATATATATATTATTAAATCTGCCCTTCTCTACAATTTTGCATATATTCTTTCTTTTTTGTGCTTTCTACCATCTAAGATTGTTTACAGATAAATAATACAAATCTAGGCCCTGATTCAGGAAAGTACTTTAGCATATGCATAACTTTTAAACCTATGGAACTACTCTCATGCTCAAAGTTCTATACTGCAGTTGATCTAAGACTAACATGTTTTTTTCCATGTACCTTAACATTATGAGCCAAATCATTATGAGCAACACATTTTTGTGGTTAAATTATAACCCTTCTAAAAGCTTCTTTGGTAGAAACTAACTTTAAAGGTGCTCTGATCTTGTTGTAATCGCTTTTAAAAGAGCTTCCTAAAACAAGCAGTAGATTTATAGAGTGAACATTTTTATCCTCTGGACAAACTTAGAATATTGGTTAGCACTTGGAGATGGAAAAAACACTATTAACCTAGGCCAAAATTTGAAAGTGGGTGCCTAAACTCAGGCACCTAAATTTATATTTAGGTATAACCCCATGCACTAAATAGCTTATTGAGTTGTGCACATGACTTCAGAAGGTAGCTGCAGGTGCTCAACAGTTTTGGGATTCTGGCGACTATTTTATAAGATACCTAAATATAAAATAATTTTAAGCACCCCAAGTTTGAACATGTTGCCTCTGGGTTTTACTATAGTTCTGTGCACAGACATGTCCAATATAGTCTCCTAGAGCAGATGTAGTTTTTTTTGTTTTTTTTAAGCACAAAATGCAATAATCCTTGTGTACACAAGATATAAGATTAAAACCCAAAAGAAATATGAGTTTCACACACAGTAGCAGAAACAAATGTTCCCAGTTTTGCAGACAATTATCTTGTAGGGAGTTTATTTGAGGAGGTTTTCTGAAATGAATCATGAGTCATGGCCATGTTTCAGAATTATTGTATCTAGGGATTATCAGAATGAAAGTGTACAGTATCCTGCTGAAAAGTAGATCGAAATATGCAAGGGATTTCTTCCATTTTTGCTATAACCTATTTGTTCTCTTCCGAAAGACATGCTAGCTTCTGGCTTGGCTTTCCCCATATAGCATAGGTTGGGACACTGTGCCTCAGTTAACAGCAAACTTTGCTTTGTGTAACATTTCATGCTGATGAGCCTCATAGTTGCCTCTTTATAGCTGCTTGACTTCCTCTACTTAGTTTTATTATATGATCTAGATCAAGAGTTAATCTTTGCTCTGCATTGTGTTATGTATACTAGAAAGTGTTCAGAATTACCTGTGAAAGCAGGGGAAAATATAGTAGCATGGTTCCATTCACTGTAATTAAAGTTGTCAGCCTTTCCATTATATAAACTCCTATTTTGAAAGGTTTAAAACTCAGCTGTAAAAATTCATTGTAAGCTGGAAGTTGGCAAATTAAGTCTCTGCCTGGGGTATAGTTTTTTTAATAAAATACAAAAAAATGTATTAGTCACTTGTGGTTTGAGGGGGCGGGCTGTTTTGTTTTTGTTTAAAGTCCATGAGAGGCATCGCTGGTTAAGCTGTGATGATGATGATGATGATGATGATCATGATTGTATGTTTTGAAAAGACCATTTTTAGAGATGCTGAGTACCTGTAGTTCCCATTAGCTGCAACTGGATGTCAGGGCTCAGCACTTTTGAAAATTAGGCCCTTAGTGCTTTGCTAAAATGTTGGTTTTGGGGAGGGGTTTGCTTTTTCGGGGTTTCTGGGTTTTTTTTACTCTGCTCATTAATTTCCTCCTAAAAACATTAAAAATAATCTTCTCCCCCACCACCACCACCAATTGTGTTTTCATTAGCAAATAAGCATTTATTTCCCTTCCCGTGTTCCTAGTGATCTTCTAAAAATGTTAACATGCACCCCTTCATTTTGCTAAAGTCAAAAATGGTCTAGCTTTTGGTCATTAGTTACTGCTTGGAAGGAGAGTGAATAATTTAATAAGTCAAAAGGATTCATTACACTCATCCGGTTAAAGCTGGTTGGGAATTTTCCATCACAATGATTTTTCCAGCAGAAAGTGTCCTATTTACAAAATCAAAATTTTCTAAAGGAAATTTTCAATTTTGCCAACAAATTTCAATTTTCCATCTGGAAAACTGAAATTATAGCTGCCCATGTGGAAGGCTTTTATCAATTTTACTTTCTGCCTGCAGAAACTGATATTGACAAGAGCCTTCATGGTGAGTTGCTGGAGGCTGAGTGCCCCAACTCTCTTCCTCCCTGCTTCTCAGCCTGCTCACTTCTTCCTCTACCTGGAATTCAACATGCATGGATTTCCTCCACGGTAAGCCAGTGGCAGTTGAATGTCTGATCATTTTGTAATCTTTATTTCCCCTTATAAATTATTGGTTGCTGATCTAGATCACTTAAAAACTTTACTGTTTTATGTTGGGTTTGTTGTGCATTGGTTAGATGTATTGAGATTTAAAAACTTTTAATGTCAAATTTTAATTAGTTTTACTGGTAACTTATGTCCAATTTAGACAAATTTACATTAAAGTGGGGAGATTTTTACCACTGATAAGCAAGAAAGTAAATAATCTAGTGTAACCCAAGCCAAGAGTTGTGAAATTAACCGGTTAGAGTGAGGGGAAAATACCAAAGGATGTAGGATACAATTCAACAAAGCATTTAAACACAAGCTTAAATCTATCCTTCATCAGGAAAATATTTATATATGTGTTTAAATCCCATTGAAGTCACACACCTAAGTGCTGTGCTTTGAATAAAAATGACATGAGACTTTAATGGAACTACTCATGTGAGTAAAGTTACACACACACTTAAATGTTTTTTGCAGGATTGGGCCTATATTAATGTAAGGTAAATAGTAGAGGGAAATATAAAGTTCACACTTTGCACATCTTTTTTGAGTAACTGGTCTAGTAAGGGCCAAATCCTGCATTTTTCATAAACACAATACTTCCATTGATTTCAGGATCAGGCCCCATCTGTATTTCTACTCTGTTGGGAATTGAGTACTTCTCAAATCACAAAAAGTTACTCCACTGGAAATTATATAGAGAGAAGGGTGTTGAATACTTATGAAAATCAGGCCATTTTTATTTATGAGCCTGATTGTGGACTTAGGAACCTAACTTTAGATGCCCATTTTGGGAAATCTTGGCCTGAAATGATAATTAAAATAACAGATTTTTTATTCCTCTCAATGGAGGTAACTAACCTTACCCTCTCTGTACATCAATTTAGCCATAAATCTTCTGTCATTAAAAAGCTCAGATGTTAAATGATAAAGCATGGTTTCTTAAATGAATGTTATCCTTTTTTCTTCAATACAGTGCTGCTGCAATTTTGAGTTTTAAAGTTTTTATATTTTTTTGTTTATTAAGCCATGTTTTCCTCATTGCTATGTGTTCTACTGTACTTCAAAGAGCCTGACAACTAAATGCATGCCATGACTGTGAGATGCCAATTAGATCATTTTCTCAATGTTATTTTTAGAATAGTTGGACAAGACGCACTGGCAGGTATTTATTCAATTCTCTTCAGCTAAACAACATAGTAAACTAATTATATACAAGAAAAGATTCAGTCTTCTTACCATGCATAAACAATTGTTTCAGTTAAGAGAATTATAAATGTTCTCATTTTAATCTTTAAAAAGATCTACTCCCAACAACTGTTCTTATTTGGATGTGGTTTTGACTTCATTTAGTTCTGTATAAAATCTTGGCAGACTGACTGTTAAACAAGAGAGAGATGGACAAATTAGAGCAGAGGACTGGTGCTATGTCTACACTGTAATAAAACACCCGTGGTTGGCTTGTGTTATCTGACTCAGGTTCATGTGGCTATAAAATTGAAGAATAGACGTTCAGGTTTGGGCTGTCACCAGGTTCTGGAACGCCGCAAGCGGGGAAGTTCCAAGTGCCCAGGCTCCAGCCCTAGCCCAAACTTCTACACTGCAATTTTATAGCCCCATGAGCCTGAGTCAGCTGACACAGGCCAGCCAATGATGATTTATTGCAGTGTCAACATACCATGGATTCTATTCCAGGCTTGGCTATTAAATAGCAAGTCACTTAAGCCAAAAATTTCAAATCTGGGTGTCTGATCTTTCATTCAATGAAAATGGCCTGATTTCAGGGTGATGAGCGCTCACAGCTCCCATGAAAGGCAAGGAAGATACATTTCCTTGTATAGATATCTTTAATGTTCCAGGGCAAAAATTAGGAAAAATCCACATTCATGCTTCTAAATAAAAGTGGCCTGGTACTCAGAAGTGCTGAGTATCACAGTTTCAAGACAACTGCATCTATACTCCCACTCAGTGATCCATCAAGGGCACCCACTCTAGGGTCCTGGCTCCTCAGACGTCCTCACTCTTGGGGAGAGCTCTCTCTCGCGCTCTCTCTCTCCTGACCAGGGTGTTAAGGCTTCACAGCTCCCTGATTTACACTGTGATATCCCCAGCAAGCCAGACTGCCTAAAAGGCCAGTGTCTGAGGTTGTCTTTCTCTCCTGAGGCTATGCCCTGTGTATTGCCTGCAGTTATAAGTTGCTACACAGCCCTTTAGAGTCATAGATTTTAAGGTCAGAAGGGACCATTATGATCAAGCAATCACATTTATTCTTAGGGTGAAAGCATTACAGTGAAAACATATTGAAAATTAAAGAATTTATACTGTTTCTAAGAAGCTTACCAGACACCACCCCAACTCCAACCTTGGGCTCTGGTAGATGTCAGTCCTTCAAAACCCACAAGTGGATTACAAGTTCTCAGATTCAGAACAGAACACAGGCTGGGCAGTTCAACTGAGTTTTGTTTTGTTTTTATACAGCTCACACCTTTTGATCTCCTTTCTGGACACAGGAAATCGGCAGACAATGACCCAAGCCTCAGGACATAGCTTCAGAAGTTTGGGTTTTTGCATAACCAGAGGGGAGGGAATTTACATTAACCTCTCCTTAGGGTGTTTTTGTTTTTTGTTTTTCCCAAGCAGGAAATCCACTTCACACTTATTGTCCTAAAAGTCCATTCTTGTCTGGCACATTTTCAATATAACCCTTTGAACTCCCATCATACCCTCTCTTTGGAGAGATTGCAATCCCAGCCCACAATAATATATTAACTTTCTATTTAATGCAATAGATCTTAAAAATACTTAAACTTAATTCAATGAGATCTCCCAAGGATATGCAGGAAATTGCCATACCTATCACAATGAGCACCTAACAATCCCCATTGAAATCATTTGGACCTGTGAACACTCAGCACTTTGGAAAATCAGGCCACATTTATTTAGGAGCCAGAACGTGTATTTTGGAGCATAGTTTAGATGCCCATTTCAGAAAATCTTAGCCTGAAACTAACTATAGGAATAGAATTTATATTGATCTCAGTTGAAACAACCTTAACCTCTTGGTGCATCAATTTATCCATGTTTGAGTATAAATATTTATCTTCCTCACAAAGTGCTGTGAGGCTTAATTCAACTAATGTTCATCAAGCACTCTGAAACCATCTGATGAAATCTTCCACAGACGTTCCAAACTTTATTATAATCATATTTTAATATTTTTGTTGCTGCTATTCTTTTGTTGTGGAAAGCCTGTCATAACAATGCTGGATTCGTTGAATGATAGACTTGCACATTGGTAGAAGCCTAGAACAAAGCAGGGTTGTATAAAAAGACATGGCTTTTGTGGATCCTTTTGCAGCTACTTTGGCTCAAGTAAGAGTTTTCTCCCTTATGACCCTTTCACTATATCCTGCAGTGAAGCCATATATTATATTTTTGATATATTGATATATGTTACTAGGGAAATAATACTTAAACAGTGCTTTTCAACTGAGTCTCAATAATAATAATAATACAGTAGAACCTTGGAGTTATGAACACCTGGGGAATGGAGGTTGTTCATAACTCTGAAACGTTTGTAACTGAAAAAAACATCATGGTTGTTCTTTCAAAAGTTTACAACTGAACATTGACTTAATACAGCTTCGAAACTTTACTATGCAGAAGTGAAATGCTGCTTTTAACCATCTTAATTTAAATGCAACAAGCACAGAGATAGTTTCCTTTCCTTGTCAAATCTTTTTTTAAAACTTTCCCTTTATTTTTTCAGTAGTTTACATATAACAGTACCGTACTGTATTTGTTTGATTCGGTGCGGGGGGGGGGGGGTTGCTTGTTTGTTTTGGTCTCTCTGCTGCTGCCTGATCCACACACCTCATTTTGAATTGGAAATGTGCATTGACCGGTCAGTCTATAACTCTGGTGTTTGTAACTCTGAGGTTCTACAGTAGTAATGATACCTAGCTTTTACATGGAGTGTAGTTGTAGCTGTGTTGGTCCCAGCTCTGTGTGGCTCAAAAGCTTCTCTCTTTCACCAACAGAAGTTGGTCCAATAAAAGATATTACCTCACCCACTCTAGCTCTCTTTTTTTTTTTTTTTTTTTTTTTTTTTTAAGTATTTTTCATGAATAGATCTCAAATCACTTACAGATATTAATTTAGTCTTACAACATTCTTGTGAGGCAGGTAAGTGTTTTATAGGATACATGAGGATAGAGAGGATACTAAGTCTGTGGCTGAGCTGGGAATGGAATCCACATCTCCTGTCTCTGTCCATTGAATGAATCAATATTTATATCCAGTACAAATACCCACAATGTGAAACTAAAATATTTCTGTTAATGAGATAAAAACATATTAAAGGAATGGTCTACTATTTGCTTTCCCATTATTTTATCAAAACCATTTAATCTTTTTTTCAATTGTAGCTTGTTGGCAGACTTTCCCTTTTTACAAATCATAGGTTATTTTCAGTGGAGTGGAGGGCAGGTTCCCTTTCTTTTGGAGATCTTAATAAACCTTGTTTAAGCATCAACATATCATGGAAACCACAGGTAGAACAACTCTGAAGTGGGTGGTGGTTCTCCACTCCACCTTCTACTGCCAGGTTGTATTGATGTTGCATTGAAAACAACTATTTCAGGGTATTGTACCATTCCCATCGTGGTAGCTGAGTACACACACCCACACCCCCCTAGTCTCTCTGGCTTCATTGAGCAGGTTAGGCCTAATGTATTTGAAGGCTTTTTTTAGTGTGAAAGTCCCTCTTTAGGGGAAGATTTTCCCTTTCTCTTCCCCTTTCCATCCACTAGCAAATCCTCTGGGAGGTAAGTTGCAGAGGTACAAGACAGCCACAACTACTTCTCCACAGAGGTGGCCAGAGCCAGCCCGAGAAGTTTTGCTGCCCACAGCAGAAAATATTTTTGTCGCCTCTCACACACAGAGTTAAATATTTTACACTTGACTCATAGTAAATATTACAGAATCAAGTAAAGTCTCTCATCATTGTGCATACATGTTTATAATGAAAATACACATGAATTGTTATAATTCCCTCTGGGACATGTGAACTAAGAAGCTACTTAGAAATAACACATTAGTAATATCTCTTATTTATTTGTCTTTTCTTTTGGATGATGTTGATTAAGCTTTTTGTTTTTCCATTTTTTTAATTTCCTTTTGTGGCTATGTCATAATTAAAATCTGTGTTTGTTTGCAGAGTGGGTAGGTGAAGTGGAGGAACAGAAGCAACCAGAAATGAATAATCAACCTGGCCATTTCAATTCCCACATTGTTCAGCATTTAATAATGTACCTTGTGACAGGAACCACTGGTTTTATTAATAGTTTACATATGGGTTCCATGTGGGTGCTGATCTTTCACATTGTTAAAATGGCTAACACATGTTTTTCCCACATCTTCTACAGGATATTGGTTTAGCAGTTTTTAAAAAATGGCAAAATCTGCTGGGCAGACTATGATCATTTTGTTTAATAAACTAATTCACACAGTTTTAGTAGCTAAATAAATGATGGCTTCTATCTAATCAGTATTCAACCTGGGATTTGGATAGTGAAGTCGTCCACTGTAGAGTGCGGTCTCTAACACAGTGCTCTCAAAAATAGAATAAATTGCATAATCATCACAAAAATTTTAAATACCACATCCTAGTCTATTACCCCTGTTCTCTTTCTGTCCAATTTATATTGCAAGCTTCTTCAGGCAGGGACTGTTTTTCTCATGTTTTATACAGCACTGATCACACTGGGTACTTTTAGACAATTGAGAGACATGAGAAAAGTGTGAAGACTTCTAGTTGCACAGAAATTTAATAAGAGCAAACATTAGGGGATAGAGGGAAATCAGTAAGAAGATTGGATGTTTCTAGGGATTGGTAATAGATGTATGAGAGCTCTTTGATTTCTAGACTTCTAATTCAACTCCAGATGGGTAAATGAGTGAAGGGTGTTACCATTTCTAATGGCTGTTCAAAAGCCACATAAAATAAATTGGTAATCTCAGTTCAGTTCCTCATGATTCTGTCGCTACACCAGAAAAAACACCAAGTCAATTAGTACTAATTTGCTCTTCCAGTGGTAGTTTCAGAAGAGCTCAACAAATGGATGGGCATGGAGACTGAACTACCTTGTTATTTTTGGTCATAGTTTGTCTAGGTCAAGGTTGAGTCAAACTGTGGAACGTGGTGAGGAAGTCTGTCCTCCTGTATCTGTTCTGTGTCTAAAGAAAGTATAGTTCAGTCTTTAAACTGTAAATCCAGCATCTTTTGCCAGTACTACATTCATTCCTTTTTAAAAAAAGAAAAACTGCTTGAGTTCTATCCAGAACTAAATGTACTAGAGAAGCAATTTTATTCCCTTATAAAAAGGACATTCTTAGAATATATTCTAAGAATGTCAGCAGTGCAGGAGGTGAAATATATCCAAAACATTGTATAAAGCAGTTACAAAACATTATTTTGGCCAGAATCCAGGTAAAAATCTGTTAGCTATTCCAAAATGATATGAACATCTTCTCATAACTGACTTTAGAGAACAGAGTTGAGAATATGCTTAGGGCTGGGAGAGTGATAATTTTATCCAGTATGTCATGACCAAATTTTGAGGACAGCATGTACGTGTCTGTGGGGGAGAAACCTTCTCCGAGAGAGCTCAATTTAAAATGACCTCATCTAGAAGAAATCCAAGTACCATATGTTCAACTGGCCTGAATTCAGTTCAGTAAGGGTTTTCAAATGCAAATATTTTTGAGAATCAACCTTAGCGTAAAATGGCTGCACGAAAAATCTCCTATGTCTTGTTTTGTTCGTGATAATTTTTAATCTGCTCCAGACAGTTGTTGAGATCCAAAACACAATAGCCTTAGGCTGAAAAGAGACAAATATAATATTATAACAGCAATTTACCGTCCCTCGGCCAATTGCACACTGTCTAATCTGAGACAGGAAGCAGGGGATGGAGAAGGATCAAGACACCTGTGCTTTTTATAGGCCAGTAAAACAGAAAAAAACACAAACTTTCCTGGAATATAGAGGTTTTATAACATTGTGACTTTCAACATGTGCAATCTAGACATGACATATATCACTTTACATCAGTTATAGTGAATGATATATTTTTCATTAGTAAATTGTGGCCATAAATGCAGCTACTGATTAACAGCAATGGTAAATGAAGTGTTAATCTCCAATCCAAAATGTCTTTTGAGTTGGGGATTAACACTTTATTTACCATTGCTCTTTGTTTCTCACCCTAGTGCCAAAATTTAAAAAAAAAAAAAAAAAAAGGGGGGAGGGGGGAGATTTGTTTAAAACTAATGCTCCTGATGAGCCTCCTCCCCAAAAAAACATTAATACTGAACTAAGATGTGCTGTTGTTTGAGAAAATAGATGCAGCCATTTCAGGGGAGCCATGCTTAGTTACTCTCCTGAGGATCTGGCCTTATGTGTTCTTGATGATTCAGTACATGGTATTCCACTCTAAGGGCCTGATCCAAAGCCCATTGACATTTGTCTTTCCACCAGGTACTTTCAAAAAACTTCGGCTACTCTCATCCCTTTTAAAAAACAACAACAATACTAGTGTGTGCTCATACCCTAAAAACACATACTCAGATTTTATACTACGATCTGCAAGGGCCTGGAATAGTAAAGAAATACTTTCCCAATTTTGCTCTTAACACTGACATTCACCTGCACCCCTTTTGGTGGTGTGATAATTGAGCCTATACATTTACCCTAATTGTGAGCTCAACCATAAAAAGTTGACACAATAACCTATAATAACAAATGTTGATAAAGGGAAAAGCATGAAAGAGAGACTGAAGTAGTCCAAACAAAAAGGCCTAATGGTATAACTCAGCGCATGTTAAGATCATACTTTGGTAAACAAGAAAAGTCTGGAACCAAAATAAGAAATCCAATATTGGTGTGTCAGAAACTACAACTAATTTTGTGCACAAAATAATGTGGGGATGGGCAGCCCCCACACTACCACTAGTTAAAGAAAAATTGGCTATTGAAGCAAGCTTCATGATCATGGCTGCCACCCCCAAACAATTCCTGGGACCCCAGGCCTGCATCATCATGATCCTGAGAGATGCCCTGACCAGGCCAGAGAGAAGGACCCAGCTGATACTGACGCCTCTACCAGCTCTCACTAAATCTCAAACACCACCTGGGATGAAATAAGATTGGATTTTTGGATTGGGATTTCCTTCAAAAAACTCTCTCCCACTAAAGGGAAAGGAAACAAGGATGTTGTTAAATCTTTTATTTAAATAATTTACATTTCAAAGGCTTTAACTGTTTTTCCTTCTTTTCTTTATCTTTAATAAAAGGTTAAAAGGATTTTTAATAGTGTCTTTGCCATGGTGTTAAGCAAGCTGAGGTTGCTGAATACCAAACCCCGAACCTTGTTTAACACCGTTCCATGTTGGACAGTGACTGCGTTATACTAACATCTTTGGGCTTCTATATTCTGTCTAAATTAAAAAGGGGAGAGTTGGGGTTGAAGTAACTACAAATGTTGGAGTTTTTTAAAGGTAAAGAAGTTAGTTTTGCTCTGAATTATCAAAAAAAAAAAAAAACAACAAAAAAAACCCCACCCTTAAGATCCCCAAGTTTGGGTTCCAATAAGTGCAGATAACAAACTTTGGGCTATATCCACAGATGCATCAGCACTGCAGCCTGTGCAGTTAGTGGGCCCAAGCCACCTTTATGACCATTTACACAATCAGACCCTGCTTTAATTTAGAGCAACCACAGGGCTACACTATGCTGTAGTTTTAATGACACAGCCCCTGCAGGCTGTTCCAGCTCCCAGAGATTGCTGGGGTGCTGGGATGTTCCAGGAATATCCCAGCTCCCTGGACACAGCCCCACCCCAGACACTGTGATGAGATGAAGGGCACAGAACTGTTACGCCAACTCTACACCTCCCAGGGATTCTCCTGATGCTGGTGAGCCTCTGGGAAAATTCTTATGCCAACTTTTCAGCTCCTAGGTGCTGTTGGAGGTGGGACTAAAGACTTGGCCCCTCACATCAGGGCTTGGGTGTAGACCATGGTGCACGTAAAATCCATTTCTTACCAGTATGGGGGGGCAGCTAAGGGGGAGAGCACGAGACCTCCCCACATGACCCTCCATGTGACTCCTCACCACCCCGCCACCAGCCCAGGGCCCCCACACTCTCCCCGTCCCCTCCCCATGATCCATTCCATGTTACCTGGAGGGGTCGGGGGCCGGAGACTTCGGGGCAGGCCTCTCCCGGGAACCGGAGTGGGGAAAGGAGCAGAAAGAAGGACGGAGACCCAGGTCTGTGGAAGGGCAGGGGGCCGGGCTGGGAATTCTGCTCCTTTCCCTGCTGGGAGGAGCAGCAGTGGGGAAAGGAGCAGAACGCTGGCAGCTCCTCTGGCAGCTGTACTTCCCCCAGCCTCGTGCCCCCACCCCCCTGTCCTGTCCTTCTCCTGCTGTTGTAGTATGGAGACGCAGCTCCATGGAAGGGCAGGGGGTGGAAAGAACCTCCAGCCCTCTCCTCTGGAGGGGCTGCTGCTGTGTCTTTCTGGTACGCCATACTGGCTATAAATAGCTTGCTGGTATGCCATACTGGAGCGTACCAACATACTTGCACTGCTGGTCTAGACTTTGTATGCCAAGACCCTTGCTTGATGTGCATAGTGCTCATTTTGAGGAGAAAGCTTTGTCCAGAATCTGACAAGCTGCTACTAAGTTATTGGTTTGCTGCAGTGTCAGAGAAACTTCAATGTATTTGCTGCATAGAATATATTGATACCCTATGATTTAATACAGATTACCCAGTCATTTACTGGAGAATTCTTGGAAAAGTGAACTGTAGTAGTTTTGTTCCACAGCTGAACAATATTTGCTGACCGGTCTGTAAAATAACCTGGTGGTCAGTGACCTAGGCCTAAAGATCTTAGTACAAGTGTGGCAGTCTATGGACCTAGAGGTGTAATAGCCTACTTCTGAAATCTGAGCCAGAGATTGATGGATTTGATAAATGAAAGACATTGCTGTCTTGGAAAGACTAACTGGTAACCATCTTAAAAGGCAAACATTTCCCAATCTTCAGTGATCTGCATTCTGGGTCTTTTTTAAAGCTCATGAAGGTCTTCAGGTTTGCCTGAAATTACTTCTGCCTATTCTGTAAAATGTGCTGAGTATATTTTGTACTTTGAAGCCTGATGTAATCTTGCCTTTTGGATGCTGGTTCTCTGTTTATTTTCTTTTTGGCTCTGAGTGCTATGTACGTTTCTTGCTCTGCTTTTCAATTTTTAAAAGTACTAAACTATTCCCTTTGTGCTCTCATTTGAACAAAGCGTTCTGCATTGCATCTCCTAAACTGTTATGCAATGCTGCTCTTCATTATTAAACAGTTGCGGCATTTCATTCCAAAGATGCTTCATGTTAGTTGGTAGGTGACGGTCTCTCACCTTCACATGTATGGTTTGTAAAGTCTTTTGGGATAGGAAAGGTGTGATATAAAGATGTCACTAGTTTATATATGGTTGCACCTCTGATTTTTAATACGCCTATTATTTTTTTTTCCTAAATGAGAGAGCAAAACTTTCTCCCAAATGATTCAGTAAATCATTCCCACTGTCATACAAAAGACCCATACAAAGTCTTAAATTCTTAACAAGATGAGTTGCATCCAGTTAATGATACAGGATGTAATACTACTTTTTGGATTTTCTTCTTGCATGGTCCCTCTTCTTAGGCTTAGTTAAGGAAACATGGAGATGTTTTTAGCAATTGTAGCACATGCTTCAGCTATGTAATATGTGTAGATGCGCACAAAGCAGTGATACTGAAATGATAAAAGCCAACAAAGGAACTCATCTAATGCTGCTCTGCAAAGCAATGTAGGTCAATTTACTGCATTAATAAAGATTGTGAGTCATAGACGTGGCAGTCAGCTCTCTAATATGTAATAGAATATGTTGTATAATTAGCAGTTTTTCCTTGTTCCAATTTTTAATTCTCTCATGTACTTATCTGCCCCTTTTTTTAAATTATGAAAACAATAGGGAAAAAGCCAAAACTTTTTTAATGGGAACATTGAATGTGCTGGTGATTTCACCCTACATGATGATTTTAAAGGAGGAGGGGGAAAAGGTCAAAGACTTGGCTTCAGACAGACAACAGCACTTCACTTTATTCAGCCTTACCTATAGTGAAACCTGAGTGAAAATGAGGTGCAACAGAGAACAAGACACTCCTAGGAATAAGTATAAGTTAGTGCTTTTTCTCTTACAAAGATGTAGTTTGTCCTGCTGCAAGAAGCTTTTGAAAGCTGAGTGATGGGAACAGTTAGTTGGGTCACTTGTCCATAGGTGCAGTAAGAGAGAGAGATTTGGAACTTGGGGTGTAGGAGTCATGTTGGGAAGAGTGGCCGGGGTGGGGGGAGTTGTCACAGCTGAGAAGGGTTTGTTTTCCTTACTCTAGATGGAGCCCACTAAACCTTTCAGCTGCTCCTCCTCCCTACAGCTGGGACCCACTTCTCCAGCAATGATCCTAATGCCCTCCTCCCTTCCTTGAAAGTTTAATTTGGAGCCCAACTGTGACTTTTGTGAATTCTTTTAAACATATAGGGCAACATTTTCAAAAGTAACTTGGGCACGTAAGAGTCTGTTTCCTTGACAGTCTGAGATTTGGGCTTTTAAGTGCCCAAGTCACTTTTGAAAATGGAATTTAGGTGCTTTTGAAAACATTACTCGCAGTGACTCTGTAAATTTGTGGCTGTCCTGTAGTCCTGCTGCTACTCCGATGAAAGCTAAGGCTATGTCTACACTGCAATTAAAAGCTCCTGGTTGGCCTGTGCCAGCTGACAGGACTCGGACTGAAGGACTGTTTTAATTGCAGTGTAGACATTTGGGCTCGGGCTGCAGCCTGAGCTCTGGGACCCTCCCGCCTTGCAGGGTCCTAGAACCTGGGCTCCAGCTTGAGCCCGAACATCTGCACTGCGATTATACAGCTCCTTAGCCCGAGCCCCACGAGCCTGAGTCAAGTGGCACAGGCCAGACGCAGGTTTTAACTGGTGTGAAGGCATACCCTTAGCACTCCTCTTTGAGAGACTGCCTCTGGGTCAATAGTCCCCAACCTGCAACCCTCCTGTCACACACATACCGTGTTTCCCCGAAAATAAGACAGTGTCTTATATTAACTTTTGCTCCCAAAGATGCGCTAGGTCTTATTTTCAGGGGAGGTCTTATTTTTCCTGGAGCTTCGGGGCCTTATATTCCCGGGTGGCCTTATTATCGGGGAGGTCTTATTTTCGGGGGATGTCTTATATTACAGCGAGAGGCAAAACTGGAAGTAGGTCTTATTTTCGGGGGATGTCTTATTTTCGGGGAAACAGGGTAGCTATGGTATGACTCATCGATGTGACAATCTGTACTGATGCTCATCCAGTATTTTGAACGTACACAAACTTGTGAAATAATAAATGTAAGACTGCATCGAAAGATGTCAAATATATCCTCAGTTCTTCTGCTTACCCTCTTGTTTGAAAGTGGACCCAATTCCGCTGATTCCGCTCAGAATCCCCAAACAATTCTTTAAAATGTCAATGCCAGACAGTAGCACTTCTTTAATAGTCTGAGGCATTTAGCAATATTGTATTTTCCTAATTCATTTGGCTGAATAAAAAGTCTTCATTATTTCCAGAAATGAAATTATATCGACTAAGAACTTCTTTTCTTTTACAAAATTGGCAATACTCATTTAGCCTGTTTTTATCTGTGCTGGATTTATTTTGTAAGCATCTCTGCAGTTTTATTGGCTTTATCCTCTCATTAGCCAGAGCTTCACCATAATATGTGCACTGAGACCTGGGTTCAGTCTCTTCTTCCATAAATGTAAATCCTTATATGGGATTGAGTTACTTTTCTTTATAAAACTTTTCCCTACACAGTAATTGTTCCCTCAGTGTTACGTTTTTGGGCATTGGTAGCAGTTTTATCACTGTCACTCCTTCCAATGTGCTTCCAGTACTTTCTTTCCAATAGAATTTCATTTTTACAATTTTTTTCATGGAAAGAAAATATCTCAAGATTCCCATGACAGGATTTCATTACTGATGTCCGTGGAGCAGAGAGGTGCAGCTTGTGCCAGTACTTGCACTGAATGTTTATTATTAGTTGAATAGTATTCATGCCTTGAGGCTTACTCAGGGGCACACAGGAAGTCTGTGTCAGGGCTGAGAAACAAACCCAGGTTTTTGAATCCTAGTCCAGTGCCTTAACCAGAAGACTATCCTTTCTTTCAGAATTATGGACTGAGGCATCAGAAAGGAAGAGTGACAGAAGTCAGACCCTTAAACTGGTTTATTGAAACAAATTGTTCCCTTAGTGCTTCAGTTACTTCCATTCTCTCTGCCTTCCACAGCACATGATCTCTTTTCATCTCCCATACTTCTAGTTGGGTAAGCAGGAAGACATCCTGTTGAGCTGGGTAGAAGCACGTAGGAGAGAAAGAAAAGAAGTAAGAAGATTCAGCTCAAAGAATACATAATACACCTCTACCCCGATATAACGCTGTCCTCGGGAGCCAAAAAATCTTACCGCGTTATAGGTGAAACCATGTTATATCGAACTTGCTTTGATCCGCCGGAGCGCACATCCCCGCCTCCCCAGAGCGCTACTTTACCGCGTTATATCCGAATTCATGTTATATCGGGTCGCATTATATCGGGGTAGAGGTGTACTTAAAAGTAATAGGCAAATTTGGTCCATCAGTTGCACAACATCGAAACCATTACACTGCTGTAGTTGGGAGGGAAAACGTGCCCTAATCCCACTTTTGGGGGGGGGGGCGGAGTTTACTGGTTTCTCCTTAGGCTGGATCTTTTCTTCCATTATTTTTCTTTCTCTCCTCTACCCGTGTTTTAAGTGGTCTTTGTTGCTCAGTGTGGAGATTTTTGGTCAATATTATTTTCTTCATGAGAATCTTCATGAGACTGTCTTATTTTATATAATATTTTCTGTATTGAAAATTCAAATGCCCAGCCACTTGCAACCCATCGAGAGCTAGATGGTGACCCAAAAATGTGACTGGCAACTAGCAGGTTGTGACTGCGGTGGAGCATGCATGTTGGTATGGCACACCAGAGATTAAGGTACTCAGCTAATGGCCGTGTGTAACTTTATTGGATATTGGAACACTTTGGGTGTATGAGCATGCAGTCAAATACGATTAGAGACGTGCAGGTTTCCTCTAGAGGTTCCCTCCTTGATACTGCTCATACCAATAGAGACACATGTATAAATAGCTTCCCTTTGTGAAGCTCCAACAGCCATCTCTGTCTCCCCAGCTGGGGATTCCCCAACATAGAACTAGCATAGACAACCCCGACCCCTCCACTGTGCCATTAGTGCACGGAGGAACAACTTACTTAGCTCCAGTTATGCTCAACTGGCAGACGGACACTTGGAACTCTTCTCCCCATCGGATGGAAGAACACAGAGAAAACTGTGGGAGGGAAAGTTCTGAACATTCCTGTGGGAAGGTATGATTTTTGCCCCAGTTTTAAACTTTTATGTCCAAAGCAAACTTTCATTTTATCCTGTCCATTCTATGAATCCACAGTTTAAAAACAATGAATAAAAATTATGGACCTTTTTGGCCATTAGTGCCATTGAGTAGGACCTTTCTAGGCAAGTAATGCCACTGACCTCAATGGCACTACTTGTAAAGTAAGGTACAACTCAATGGGAGTAGTAGAATATGATCCTAAAGCATTACAGTGACATAGGAGCTGATCCTGCAAACACACACACGCTTAGCTTTACTATCCTAACTACAAGTATAGTAATTATGGCCCCAATCCTGCAAACACGTACCCAAATGCTTAACTTTACTAGCATAAGTAGTGAAATAATGGAATTAATAAAGGACATAATTGAAAACTCAAATGCATACCATTGCATTTCATTATACTCATAGTCACTGCTAGAAGCCAATTGAACTGGGGGAAGGCAGTTCCATACACTAAAATTCTGTGAAAGTCTCTTTTGTGCTGGCAGATTTTCCCTAGTTTCATTACCCTTCTACATTTCTAATAGTATACATGAGAGTTTTCTCATTAGTGCTTCCCCATCTCAGATAGCATTAACATGGTACACATAAAAAAGTTTTCACTTTTGCATTGTTTTATATATGCGGTTTAGACTATACTTTACTAATAAGATATTTTGCAAAATTGTACATACAGTACAATTGCCATAATTATTTTTCTTCATCAACTAAATACAAACCAAATTAAACACATCCATAACATACCGTTTATATTCGTTCATTAGCCCGTTCGTTTATAAGTCGACCCCCCAAGATGGATAGGTTAAAAATGGCAAAAACTGTATGACCCTTTCATAAGCCGACCCTATATTTCAAGGGTTGGCAAACTCTGGCTTCTGGCCCATCAGGGTAAGCCACTGGCGGGCCAGGACATTTACCTAACCTGTTGTAGATCGCTGGTGATGGAACATCAATTCTGGATTTGCATTTTTAAAAATTGGCTAAAATTTTATTTTTACTTAATAAGTATACAATTTGTTATAATTTAGATAGAAGTATTAATATAAATAAAATGTATGGATACCGATTATATAATTTTTCGTAGTTCATGTCCATGTAAACAAAGCACTTAAAAACACGTGCTTCCCTAAAGTTCAATTTTCCTAGAACTAGCTGTTTGCTTTTCCTAGTATTGTTCTACTACAGGACTATATTATAATTATGTTTATAGCGCATACTTATATTGATGTCAATACTGCAGCCCTTTAAAGTTGCAAAGGCTTTGTTTAGTGGACTAGATTGGCTTGAAATGAATGCTAAAAGAGCAGTGCTGCAGATCTGCATGACATTTGACCCATGCATTTCACAAAATGATACACCTTACAAGCCAAACAGGAAAAATTCAATGAACGATAGTACTATGGCACTGGTGTCAGTCCGCTTCTGTGTAATTTGATCTCTTCATGCATTTCTACCAATGGACCTTGTAAGTCTTGAGCCAATCTGAAAATATAACATGTAGAATCGATGGAATCTGTAATAAAATTTAAATAGCCTGTTATCGCCACAGACATGCCAATCTACAGGGCTGCTTTGAAATAAACAAAGAACAATAATAATTTTACAGTGATAAAGCAGGTGACATTCCTATATAAATTCCTACAAAATCTATAACTAAATTATTATTTTCTAAGATATTCATACTAGTATTTAAAATAACAATGAAATCAAAAGAAAATGCTCTGCTTATCACGCAGCGTTCAAACTTAAGTTGTTGAATATGCAGAAGCAAACAATAATTGTGCTACTGCCCGTGAATTACATATCAATGAGAAGCAAGTAAGAGAATGGCAAAAAAATAAAACACTAAAAGACATGCCAAGAAGCAAGAAAAAATGTCCAACGAGGTGCGCTTCATTTCCTGAGCTGGAGAAAGATCTCAGTGATTGGGTTGTTGAATGTCGACAAAATGGGTACGTCGTAACTAAAACTGGAATTCGTCTGCGTGCTCTGCAAATGTCGAAAGACGACAAATACAAGTGAGTAAAGATGTCGATGTTTGTTGCATCAGCGGGTTGGTGTACTTGCTTCATGAACCATCATGGTCTTTGTCTTTGTCAGCAAACAAAGATAGCGCAAAAGCTGCCGAGAGATCTGGAAGAAAAAATTGAATCTTTCCAAAGGTTTATTATAAAACATCAAAAGGAAGATGCATTTGAGCTGTCACAAATAGGAAATATGGATGAAACATCAATGACATTCGATCTCCCGAGGAACAGAATGGTAACTGGTGTTGGTGAAAAAGCAGTTTTAATTAAAACCGATGGCCATGAAAAAATCTATTTTATTGTGGTTTTATCATGTTTGGCCAATGGATCAAAGCTCCCTCCTGTTATTTTTAAAAGAAAAACCTTGCCTAAAAACATGAAATTTCCTGCTGGTGTCATCATACGTGCACACGAAAAAGGATGGATGGATGAAAGTGGGACTATTGAATGGTTGGAAAAAGTGTGGAATAAGGGACCAGGAGCACTTTTCAAGAAGCCTGCTACGCTCGTTTGGGACATGTTCAGGGCACACAAGACGGATGAGGTGAAAAATGTGGCCAAAAAAATGAAAACTTCTTTGGCTGTAATACCTGGAGGCTTAACTTTTGTTCTACAACCACTTGATGTCTGCCTGAACAAACCCTTTAAAGACAGGCTATGCAAAATGTGGTCTGAATGGACATGCTCAGGCATGGTGAAGTTGACACTGGTCACAGTTTGCCATTCCCAGCCAATGGGAGCTGCGGGAAGCGGCATGGGCTGAGGGACGTGCTGGCCACCACTTCCCACAGCTCCCATTGGCTGGGAACGGCAAACTGTGGCCAGTGGGAGCTACAGGGCTCCATGCCTGCGGACGCTCCAGGTAAACAAAACATCCTGGCCCGCCAGTGGCTTACCCTGATGGGCCGGGAGCCAGTTTGCCGACCATTGCCATATTTTAAAAGTTAGCATCAAGAAACCCTCAAAAGTTTTGCTAGAATTATTTTAATGTAATCTAACGAAAAACCTGTTATAATAATAAATGAACAAATATGTATTCACCTTCAAAATTACAGTCAATGTTTAAATATCCATTTACTGATTTTAAAGTCTCATATTGTTCTAAGGTACTTATTTAAAAAGTCTTAAAATCCTTCAAAGTCCTAATCAGTATCCGATTCACCAAACAGTTAATTAAACTCGGCTTCAATCACAACTGCACCTGCATTGTCATCATAGATGTCGGCAGTGTCGTCTTCACACTCAGATTCTCTCTCATCAGCCTTGATCTACAATGACAATGTATTAGATATTCAATTCAATAGAGCTTAAAATCATCAACTTTTGGTGTAGACTCGTTGATAAGCCGACCCCCGCTCTTTGATGCTTCACTTTTTTATCAAAAAAATTCGGCTTATGAACGAGTATATACGGTACGTACCAGAACTGAAGTTCAAATATGCTAAGATAATGCACTAAATTGTCTTTGCATTACTTACAGCAATAATCCCCAAATAGTGAGCCTGTCATGATAACAACTGAGTCTAAGATGTAGTGCAGTCCCAAGCCATATAATATAAAACAATATATTAAAACACTTCTGCTGTTTAACAAATGCAAAAAATAGAGTCAGAGGATTTAGGCCAATATGGACTGAATGATTTTCCTACCTGTTTTCAGTACAACAAACCTTGTTCTTCCTATTCAGGTGAAAGTAATGTGTAATATACACTACACAGTTTTACCACTACAATTATACTGACAAAACCCTCCTAGTGCAGAAGCAGCTTAACAGCAAAACAGTACTTTTGCCAGCATAACTTGTACCAGGTTGGTGAGCAAAATAAGCTACACTGACTGAAGCACTTTGATACAGATACAATCATATTTACACTGGAGCTTTTTCCAGAATAGAAATGTTGCACCCCCTAAGCAACATTTTTATGCCAGCAAAAGTTTCTATTGTAGACCTGGCCTGATTTGAAATTCCATATTTGCTTCTAAACAGCAGTTGTTTGTTTGTTTGCATGTCTGTTATTTCTCCCCCCTCCCCACCCCATTTACAAACAGGAGTATTGCTTCTTAAAAGCAGGAATGTGGGGTGGTTGTTTTTTTTTTGGGGGGGGGGGGGGGGTTGTGGTTTTTTGTTGTTGTTTTTGCTCTTTCCTTTTTTGGCGTAGACAGTTTACCAGGGTGTAATTCAGCCTGTAACATCTTATGCACAGTGCTCATAGTGTTTTGTGAATTAAAAATGTACAATAAACTTAGTATCTGAAAATAAATCATTCCACATTGATTCCAGAGGCATTTCACAAACTATTTTGGTGCTTATCTCTTGTATCCATAATCTGATGTTAAATTACCATGGAAACAATGATATTCACACAAATACTAAAATTAGTTTGATATATGGTAATAGTTACAGCAACACATTATAATGAAATAATGTTTAAACAGCAGTTCAGTTCCTATGGAATTGTTACAGCAAATGAAACCTGTAAGTAAGAAATTAGTAATGGTAAATGCAATAACAGTGAGTATGAGAGAAATAGAGAATTGCTAGCACGCTAAAAATATGTGGCATGTAGGTAATGCCCAAAAGGTTAACCATATTAGTCAAGGAGATATTGTTGCCAACTTTACTTTAACTTGTTTATTTTTATTAAGTGCTACTGTCCTTCATTCTACCCCTTAATTGTGTATAATTAGAAAGTGGTCTACAACTTGAAATTGATTTTTATAGTTCTAGACAATTTGCAGATGAAAAGCAGGCAAAAGAGATTATTGCTTAATAAACACTTTAAAAAGAAAATATGGGAGAATGGTAGAACTTATAAGGCACAATATTTCACTCACTAGACTCTTTAGAAATTACCTCCCCATACTCTCCAAAGAGCAAAACATTTTTTTCAAAGGGTCACCAGGGCAGTTTAGCTCCGAGGTTGAGTGTATTTTGAGTCATTATGGAAGTAAATTCATTTTTTGTGTAATTCCATTGGTGACAATCTTTTGCAGGAATTTAGGGGATCAATAATACTATCCCACAGCCTCCATTAACTCATTTTTCCCCAAAAGTAAGTGACTTTATCCCATCTCCAGGTGTCAGGGGAAATATACAGTGTGTGCACACTGACTGGCTGTATCCAAAATTCAGAGAAGTAAGGTATGCAAGAAACAAAACTTCAAGTGGAATGAGATTCCAGAGCTGGCCAAATTTTTATCCTTCTTCAAAACCATTGCTAAAAGAAATGTTCTGAAATCTATAATACATTGCTTCCTATATCATTCTTTTAAATCATGTCAGTCAAATCTGGGGGGGCAAATGGGAGTCAAGCAGGGGCCTAGCTGCTCTCTGGGATATACAGAAATAACTCTCAGACCTTTTTTTTTTTTTTTTTTTCTTTTCATGAAAACTTACTGACACACATTCATTTTAACTACCGTAAGATATTTATTAATTACTTTCTTGCAAATAACACAGCAACACAAAAAAAGCTAACCTAATCCATCCAAATGTTGTAAACATGCAGGAGAAAAGAACAGAAGAGAAAATGGTTGTAAGTACTGTCAGCCATGGCAATTTTTAGATATAGAGCTACTCTGTGTGATACACAAGAACTCTGTGGTTCCATATCCACAACAAACAAGATTGAAGCGTATAATCTGAAAATCACTGGGACAAACTCATCCCATTCATTCATTCAACATGCACGCACACATCCACCAACCTCGTATAGAAATGACAGAAATGCCTTCACTAACACCAGATTGCTTGCTACTGTAGTTTAGGCTCAATCTTCATCATAATGAAATCACTGGGATTTTTCCCATTGGGGTCTTTGATTTGGTGTAGAGTTAAATGCTGAAGTCCTTATGCAAGCAAAACTCCCATTTAAGTGGGATTTAGCCTACTGACAGGTCTGATATGACCAATGTCCCTACAGCACTTATCACTTATTAGTTGGTAGCAGATATTTCCACAAAGCGAGTCAATAAGTAAGGAAGTATTTATAGAGTGGTGTTTATTTTATGCCTGTCTGCCAAGCATATCACAGTACCTCAAAAACCACTGTATTTATACAATGATGTTCTGGGAGGAGGAGGAGGAAACTGTTTTTTTTTTTTTCAGTGGGATTATTAAACCATCTGTCTGATAGTAGAGCAGATTATTTGACCTTTATTTTTAATAATTTTGGGGAGATTTGTTGACTCAATAGCTTTAAATAAACTTTCTGTAAACCAACTGGAATATATCATTAAACCTTTTTCCTCAGCACTATTTAAAACCAGATTAGACATAGCACTAGAGAACAGAAATAATCTCTTGATTAGAATCTAATGACTCTTACAATCCAGTCATTAGGCAGATTTAGCCCTTCTTTATTTTTTATGTTTTGTGAATTGCCTGCATACAGATCACTATTTTTAAAAATCTGTTTGTTTGAATTGTTTGATGACTGGTTTATGAGAATACATTCTTATCTATGGAGTCTGCGAGTGAAAAGTTTGTAACAAGTATTCAATTAATCATTTAATTATTCAATATTTGAAATTATTCAGTTGTTTGCCATCTGACTCATACAGTATTGCTTATATTCCCCCACTGGAAGACTTAATCTTTATAACTTATTTCTACCTGAAATGAATTTCTTATTATTATTAATATTGGCTACAACCGCTGAATTTTGCTGCCTTTGAATATTTCTGCGAACGAACAAAATTTTACTTGTGAGAATATGCTCCAAATGCCAACAGAAGGTAAAAATATAGCTGAATGCAGTGTTGCCAATCCTCACAATTTTATCGCAAGTCTTTGGTGTTTTACTTTTAAAGCCCCAACTCATGGAGATGCGCGAATAGTTGAAGATCTCAGCTTTCACGTTAAAATTAGTAAGATTCTAGCTCTTGCGATTGCAGAGGAAATAACTTGAATGCACTCTAGATGCCTCAAAATCCAGAAGGAAAATAAAACAGGCCCAAAATTTGTTGGTTGGTTTAAAATTCGTTTTTTTTGTTTTGTTTTGCTTTGTTTTTAAATCATTATTTTGGGACCATGCCTCATGATTTTAGATCATGTGAATTTGACAATACTGTGCACGTTCAGTTTTTTTAAACTGTTATCCTCTCTCCAGTGTGTGTGGGAAATTAGAGGGAAATCCTACATTGGCAGAGAGGTAGACTAAGTAGCCTAATACAGTTCCCAAAATCTTCTCTCCAGAAATAAAAAAAATGGGTATGCCCTTATGCATGTATGTGTGCATGTATACCATTCTCATTTCTGAATGTCAGAAAAATACTTGGCCAAATTCTGTCTTGATTCCTAAGATTTCATGCAACCCTATTGACTCTAGTAGCATTTCACGGAGTGCAGGGCAGAATTTGCCAACTGTGATATATGCAGGCAATGGAATGGAAGCATAGACCACACACGCCACTATATATATTCAGAAATTTTACATTTTTAAGGTTGCATTAGTTATTGCCCTTGAATTGCTCGTGAGGTGGGTCCCTTAGAGGTTAAGTATTACAGATCAATGAAAAAAACTTTTTTTTTAATGTGTTGACCTACTGACAGCTGGTAATTGTTTAAGTTTTTGAAGCTAGATTTTATTAAACAGTTATAGAGTGCTTCCTAGAAAAATGCTGTAGCTTGTTGTTTAAATAATCTGGACTTTTTACACAGTTCATGGTTAACCAAAGTCACTTTTACTCAGATGATTAAAAGAGAAAGTCACAGCCACCAAATTTGTGTGTCTCTTCTTTCTGTCACATATGTTAATAGTTCGTTTCATAAAACATGTATGAGAGTGATTCAACTACCCTGGCACTGAACAGGGAAATTGAAAAATTGTTTAGAGTGAATTAAGTAGCATTCTGTTCTACCAAAGGCTTCTGTTTACAGCCCTTGTAAAAATAAATAAATAAAGTAAATATAACCCACAATATTCTATAGTAATGGTTTTGAACAACTGCAGAGTCACTACTGCAAGCTATAATGTTTTGGACTCTTCTTGCAGAATACTGTGGTATCTTTGTAAAAGGCTTGCAAGACATCCGACTCTCAGCCCCTGATCTGGAGTGGGCCTTTTCATTGATCTCAGTGTACACTAACTCCTCACTTAACGTTGTAGTTATGTTCCTGAAAAATGCAACTTTAAGCGAAATGATGTTAAGCGAATCCCATTTCCCCATAAGAATTAATGTAAATGAGGGGGTTAGATTCCAGGGAAATTATTTTCACCAGACAAAAGACTATCTCTCTCTCTCTCTCTCTCTCACACACACACACACACACACACACACACACACACTCACACTCACACACACACACACACACACACACACACACACACACACACACAGATGATGATTGTGAAGCTTGGGTGAGGTGGAGGAGTCAGAGGGTGGGATATTTCCCTTACTGCTAAATGATGAACTAGCAATTGGTTGAGCCCTCAAGGGTTAACTCTCTCGCTACAAGGCAGCAGGAATGGAGGGAGATATGCACATTTCACCTTTAAGTACACTGCCTTGTTAATTAGATCAGCTTGCTGAGACCGCAGCTGCTGCAAGCTCCCTCCCTCCTGAGCCCTGGTGTGTCCCACCCCTGCTCTATGGAAGATGGGGTAAGCAGGGTGCAGGAGCAGGGAGGAGAGGGACACCCTGACATTAGCCTCCCTCTTCCTTCCCTCCCCCTCCCCCCCAGGAAGCAGGAGTCTCCAGGAGCAGCACCAAGGCAGAGGGCAGGAGCAGCACATGGCACTGGGGGAGGGCACAGCTGAACTGCAGGCAGCTGCTGCACAGGGAACTTAGGGAAGCTGTTAGGGGGCTGCCAGTCCACCCTGGTTCCAAGCCCCCACCAGCAAGCTGCAACAGGCTGCTCTTCCTGCAAGCAATAGACAAAGCAGGCGGCTGCCAAACGACGTTAGAAGGGAGCATTACACAACTTTAAAGGAGCATGTTCCCTAATTGATCAGCAACGAAACAACGTTAACTGGGAGGACTTTAAGTGAGGAGTTACTATACTTCGGATCAGGCTCTTAATTAACTGGATTATTTGATCCCTTCATTCCTTTTTCCAGCAACAGCAAGCATTGTACAATACAGTGCACTCAGTCTCTCACTGAGAAGTAAATTTGTTCCTTGAGATTGTATTTTGGATGTTACATTATGCTGCCACAACCCCAACACATGCACACCCTTAGATATTTGCGCAATAATTTAACTCATCTTTAATTTATGGTAAGGGCCCAAGCATTCACTCTAGTAGTAAAGTAATGGCAAAGAAGTGAGAGATCTCTGTTCTAGCTTGTGGGCCCCAGTAAAAGATAAATAAAGGCTTGCTCTATGCACAAAGGCTTCTAACAGTGAATGCTTTGAATGTTCTATTTAATTTTTCTGCACAGTATAGGTACCCACCATTCCACACAACATGCAATGTTAGGAACACCACCAAACTCATTTAGCAGCATAAAAGTTTTACTGTTCAGTGTGTAAAACGATTTGTCCCTGGTGGCACTAAGCTTAATGACACTGTCAGTAGCACTGAGTTGGCAATGAAGTAACCTACATGGGTAATTCATCCCAAATGGGGAAGCAAGGAGACATGAGGTTTTCATTTCAGTTACTGCCTATCTATAATAGAGGAAACACTAACCCGTCTGAGAGAGCAGCTTGATTTTATTGCATGATCACATCTCTCTGAACTCTTTTCAGAGGAGTGGGTTGCTACATAAATGTCTTATGCAAAGCTGCATACCTGGGGGGGGAAGCTTTAATGAATGATTGATAAGAAGTCATCCATGCTGGGGCCAGGGTGCAAGACAACAGAACAGTATTGATGAGTCCCAAATTTGTCCGTGACCTTCCTGCAATGGGATCAGAGTCTGCAGTACCCCACAGTATTTGATTACTTGTGGAGATGCTTCAGAATCCTTGAGTCTAATTGAAAAGACAGTTTGATGTGACACTTAAAAAAAAATCTTAACAAGAGTGTTTTTTGGGGAAATACTCTAAGGAGAGAGAAACAGCAGGGCTCAATGTGTGAGCATGGAACTATGTCAGGGTTACAGTTACATAATTTACCCAGTAGCATGTGTAAAATATCCAAATAAAAGCACAGCTGTAAGAGAGAGTTTATATATCTTCAATTCGAAAAAGAAAATCAGTGTCTTCAAAAGTTACTGCCAGGTTAGTTTTGGTTCTTACTTAACAGAGTTAATACTTGCTAACTTTTGGATCACCCGTGACTTCCCAAAGTGTGGTGGAAACACATTACTTGAGTAATTTAAAATTTTATTATTAATAATCTATATTACAATATTCCCTAGAGGCTACAACCAAGATTGGGGCCCATTGTCCTGTGTACTACACATCTATACATACTGCACTGTCCTGTGCACCATACATGTATACATACTAAGAGACAGTTCCTGCCCTAACAGTTTACAATCGAAAGAAACAAGACAAACTAAGGAAGTATTACTATCCCCATTATATAGCTGGGGAGACTGGGATATAGATAGATTAGGTGACTTGCCCAAGGTCACAAAGAAAATCTGTGGCAGAGCCATGAATTGAACCAAGAACTCCTGAGTCCTAGTCCAATGGTAACAGGAAGGTCATGTGGCAGCAGAGGCCTTTAGCAGGGTTGAAAAACTGTTAGCTGCCATAGTTACTGACAGAGTAATATAGTAATTAGAGATACTAATAGAGGGTATGGCCTTTAGCGACAAAACCATCCTTTCTCACAAACACATCGTTGGCCAAGGCACTCAGAAATCCTTGCAGGATTGTTCCCTGACACAAGGTTCTATGACATGAGTAAGTGGGAACTGAAGGAACTCAAAAGCTTTCAGGAGAAGCTCAACTCCTCACAGGGTTGAACAATTAATGAGGATTATATGTAGGTGTTAGAGAGAGCATAGACACTTGCTCCAATTTTATTCTGACTTCATTTACATCCTTGCATGTTGGATTTTCATGTATTTTAACCATAAAGGGTGTCAGAAAGCTGTTTCCTCATTTAAATTATGCAACACTGGAATTTAATGCACATCTTGGCAAACGTATGTAAGCAAGGTAGGGTATGAGGATGGAAAGAGACCCAGCAGAGAGAGTGAAAACAAGGTATGTATTAATTCAAGCAAGCTTGCACATGTATTATCTTGAAATAATTTCGGAAGCTTTAAAAAACTTGATGCAAGGTTTAAAAGGCCCTCCAACATCTCTAATTTATGTGTCTGATACTTCTAATGCTGATCTAGTTGGTTTCCACTGCCCTTGGAAGAATCCCAGAGGTCCATATTTCATCCCTTTAGGTTATTTCCTGTATAGGCACAGCAATTTTTATAAGATTTTCAGAATCTGTTGTTGCATACAGATTTTGTACTTCTGAATGACAATTATGTTAGGTTGTATGCTAAATTTCATTCAGTTTAGCTGTTCTATACTATACTATAACCACATTCTTTTTCTGCAATATTTGGGTTTTTGAGAAACATTTTATTCTCTGCCAAATTGCCTTATTACCCTGCAATCTAAATGTTAGCCTGAACTAAGAATAATACTTAGTTTAACTGAAAATTTATAGAGTGAAAGTAAGACACCATATTGTATATACAGAAAAATCTCAGATGAATGGATAGCTTAAGGGCTCTGTAATAGGATATGGAAGATTTCACCTCTAGGTCTTGGATTTGGGTCTGAATCAATTTGCAAGTGAGCAAAAGTCATTAACATCTGATGCCTGTTTTATTGCCCTTGTGGAATTACTTGGTGATTTCAGTCTAGAGTCTAGTCAATAGGTTTCGACATCCCAAAAGAGCCCACAAAAGTGATATTCATGACAGT
>NW_020664417.1:347797-386707 GCF_002925995.2 Terrapene triunguis | reverse complement strand
ACCTGACATGCTATTGGTGGTAAGATCCGAAAGGGAGTGTCCGGGGCCGTTTTGGACTAAGTCATTCCAGCCAGTATACCTTGTCACATTGATTTAGGAATACTTGTCAATTAATTCCTTACCGCCCTTCATCATTTAATTCCTCTTGATTTTGTAAGGAGACTGCCTGGTGAAATAATTGTCAAGGGGAAATCTTGAGATTGTGGCTTTAGAGGGGAATGGGTCCAGTACTTTTCTCACCCAGTGCAGCTTGGGAGGAGGGGAAAATGCTTGTGGAAGTGTCTGAGGACCACAAAGAACTGTCTTGGACCTAAATATCCAGACTGTCTGCAGATGCGGAAAGGAAGAGTGTATCAGTAGATTACACTGAGTTTGTGTGCGGGACGTGGCATTGTCGGTTCTCACTTACACACGCCTTGTGCTCTCTCTCTCTGTTTCAGGCATCATGAAGCACAAGTGGAGAAGAAGGAAGTGTCAGTACCAAGGCATAACTGTGAATCTGAAATGCCTAGACCTTAAAGACACGAGTTCTAAAGATACATGGCTTCCTATTATTAATAAATCATCATTTCCTACTGGAAGTGGAAAGATGTGACTTAAGGGAAGGCATACATTTGTATTCTCCACTCACTCCTCATTCCCCTCCAAAAACTCTTCAAATAAAGTTAATGTTCACAAGATTAACATTTACTGCAGGTAACACCTAACTTGTGTATTTCTCACACTTTTCTTAAAAGAAACAAACAAAACTAAATGTTCTGGCAACTGGCAGATACTCCCCGCACTTCCCAACTTTCAAACACCTACTCTACTTAAATGGTCATACCAACCAAAGTGTAGCACACATTCAATATTAACTTTGCACCTATTGTGTCAGAAGCTCGAGTGTTTTTAGTAGTTGTGTTCATTGATGTAAGTGGCAATAGTGGTGTGTTTATGGTTTTTTATGCTTCTTGAATTCAGAGGATGATGATTTGGATGTTTTAGGTAGATCTTATTGTGTTAAGTCGTGGTATTTGGGTTGAGGTGCAGTATTTTGTGATTATGACTGTTTTTCTGGTATTGGTTTATTGTGAATTGTTGGCAATTTTAGATGTTTTTAGATGTTTTTGTATACGTACATTAGTAGATGTATTTAGAGGGCAAAGCTGAGGTTGCCTGTTTTGTGCAATTTCTTTGGTGTGAAAGTTAATTTAGGGTAGGTGTTTGAAAGCACTGAGGTTTGAATTTTAAGCTCAACAGGGATGCAGGACCCACCTGGCTACCTCAGTTATTACTGTCATTCCTAATTTCAAAATCTTGGATGAAGATGACCAGGCAGAATAAAGATATCTGCAGAGACTTTCAAGAGGGTAGCATTTCTGCAGCTTTAGGGGATCCCTTAAACCTTATTGAGCTTTTCAAAGTGTAATAATTGTGGGAAACTTCTACTTCTGCCACTTCCCTGTTGAACAATGACCTGTATTAAAGGACTGACACTGGTAGTTAATTCTGTTCTGTATTAAGATGATTTTGCTAAAATCGCCACTTTCTGATGTGTGAAATGAATTAACTAGGTCTGATTATACCTATTTGATAAAAGTGTGATAACTACTCCATGTTAAATGCATGGATTGAACTTTGATTGTCATCTCACATTGCTTTGCTTTCTGTAACTCCTTATTTAGGAATGTATTTGTTACTATTTATGTAATTCAATTAATAAAATGTATACATTCAAGTATAGTCTCAGTTCTTTCTTTGGCTAAACAAAAAGGAATCTGATAAACTTGTGAAGAATTTTGGTATTGTTACGTTTCATTTAATTAACATCTTTTTACCCTTTTCATGCGGTCGTTGGAAGTAACTACCCTGTAGTGGTGCAAGTTTGATTTTTCTCTTGGATCACACGTTTTGGGCAGACTGCAGTGTGATCTTGAGGATGGAGATCGCACTGCCACTTAGGTGCATAAGGTTGCCCTCCTAGAGCTTCTAAGGTGCACAAGAATAGGCCTTTGTTTGGTTCCTTCACTGTTCCCAGGCTTATAGATTGCTTGAGATCTGCAGGCCCTAGAGCTCACTTCCTGAGCACAATATATGATTGTGGCTATGATAAGATTGGACTAAAACTAGCAAGGTCCCCTGGTTTCTGCACCTTTCCCGTTGAGACATTTTTTAAAAAGTAGATTAATGTAATATTTTTATATTTAATTCAATCTCAAGTTTCTCAGAAATTTACTTTTACGGTGCACTAAATTTTCAATATGCTAATACATGTGAGGTAGTGTGGTCTCGTGGTTTAGAGCACTGGCCTGGGATTCAGGCGACCTGGTTTCTATTCCTGCCTCTGCTGTTGGTCCACTGGCTGTCCTTGGGCAAGCCAGCTTCTCTATCTGATTTTTTAAAAAGTGTGGGGGAGATGATTGTACTGAGCTCATTTGTAAAGTGTTTTGAGATCTACTGAAGAAAATCATTTACCAGAATTTTTACTAAAAATGAGATTCTATAGGGGTGGGAGAGAACTAGAGATGAACTTTCGTAGGGTGCATGAAGATATAATACACTATGTAAATATTAATTGTGCTAAACCTGTGAAGAAAACTGTCTTGGTATATAATTAATTTAAATAGGCTCTCTCTCTTGGCATTTGTTAATTAATTTCTAGTGTACCATATGCTGTTTATTCCATTTAAATATGTAAGCAGTGGGGATGTATTTTTTATTTATTACCATGACCTATGATTTATTGTTCAAAAATGGGCAACTTGGAAAGCAAATACTCAATATTAGGTGATTGTTCGCCTGCTGTAGAAAAAGCAGATGAACAAAGTCTAAAGTGTGCAGTAGCTGCAGTTACACCGGGGAACTCCGTGACTTCAATAGATTTGAAAGAAGCCTATCTTCACGCATTTATCTAGCGGTGACACAGAAAATTCCTCTGATTCTCACACAACATTTCAGTCATCTTTGAACTACCAACTGTCTGTAGGGTATTTGTAGATAGTAATGCAGTTCTTTGAGAGAAGGAGATAATATCTCAACGTTACTTGATGACTTACTGATCAGACCCCACTCCAAGGAAAAAGCCACTACCAACCAATCTGAACTGGTGATTTATAGGTGTACGGATCTATATCTTTTTACTACTCCTCTGACCCATTCAGCCTTCCTTCACTGAACATTGCTATCCTTTGTAAGGAAAGCACTTCCCATTTCAGTAAGTGGCAGTCAGTTTAATATTTCAACAGTAATTGCCACAAAATTTTGTTGAGAACAAAGACAAACAAGCCCTTTCTATGTATAATTATTTCACACACATCATAAATCCACAGCTAATAGGGTTTATTTCTGTTCGCCAAACACCTTGCATGGAACACTGGATCACTCTTTCCCCATGCACTTCCTACTCCACTACAAAAAAAGTCAAAACTCATGTCATTTCCTTGCTACACATATACTGTTCATTAGGGGGAGAAATATGTTTAGTATGAAAATTATATTCCTCCTTGTTTTTTCTAGATGTGAAAGGGAATTCAGAAATGAAATTATGCTACAGCTGGACAGTGAGATTTCACCTGAAATGTTTATTTTCCCTAGCCTATGGAATGGATCATGATATTCCACTAACAGGTAGTCTATAAATGAGGTTAGAGTTTCATTTTGGGTAATTTTCTGAACTATTTATATGAAATTCAAGCCCTGAGATGTTTTCCATTGATAAGAGACGTCTTTTCCTATAACACAGTGTGACAGTACCTCCCATAAGGCTTTATGGGAATATGACATGTAAGGGTGAGTGGCTCACTGCTGCAGCGCCTCCTGCTGGTCGTCCATGGGAATTAGCTCATCCCAGCTCCGGAGCGCCCTTTGCAGACTGGTGATCCGCCTGCCCCTTGGCCCCCGTGTCCCTCCCAGGACCCGGTGCCCCTTTATCTGGGAGGGCTGCCCCCTGGTAGTAACCCCTTTCTCTTTGGGTCTCCCCTCCTCGGAGAACCCCCATCCACTATCCCCACCTCACCTCAGAATAAGGCCACTGCCAGTCACTAACTAGCCCCCGCTCCCTGGGGCAGACTGCAGTATAAGCCACTCATCATCGGCAAGGTTGGGTTTGGATCTGCTGCCTTTGCCTACCCCTGGGCTGCTCTCTGCAACACCCAGTACCTATTTCCTTTTGCTAGGCCGCAGCCTGGGGCTTTCCAGGCTGGAGCTCCCCAGCTCCTCTGCCGCTCCTCTGCCTTTCCCCAGCCCTGCTCCACTCAGGTACCCTGTCTCTAGCTCCCTGCAACCAGGCCCGTCTCCTTCTACAAACAGAGAGAGACTGTTTGGGCTCCTGGCTCCCCAATCAGCCCAGCTTTTAGAGCTGCAGCCCTCTCCAGGGCTGCTTTTACCCCTGCAGCCCTCTTTCAGGGCTGATTTCAAGCCCTTCAGGGCAGGAGCCATTGTCCACCCAGCTACAGACATAACTGGAATATGTTTTGTGCTGCCTGTGCCATGTAACATATCTCTGTAAAGGTTATGGTCTACTATATCTATTTATCCTATTTGTACACATATATCATTTTGTACTTGAGGTTAAGAATATTGTCTGTATACTTGCTTGATTTCTAAGTAAGCTTTGTGAGGCATTTGGTCAACTTCTTTAGGAAGGAATTCGCAAGGTTAAGTACCCGATCAGGAAGCACTTGGGGAACAATGCATCTTGAAATGCTCCAATCCACATAAGAAGTCTTCCTGGAGACATACAATATACCATGTGGACAATGGCTTCTGCCTGTAAAGACTGTGAGTCATGCATGGACATGTGACTTGCCCAGGTGACTCCAGAACTCCATTTTGGAGCTGGACTTTGCATAGGAGTGAGGAGGGGGGTCTCCACCCACAAGAGAAAGTCTATTTAAACCCGTGGGAGACCCCTCCATTTTGTCTTCAGCTGGCTAAAGAGAGAGCCTCCCCACCCCCCAGGATACTTGGAAGAAACTGGAACAAAGGGGTGTGAGTGATTGCTGGACCCAGGCTAAAAGGAGATTAGTCTGTAAAAGGGAGCATTCTGGAACTGGTGAGGATCTTATCTGTATTCAGTGTTTGATTAGACATAGATGTGCGCATTTTATTTTGCTTGGTGACTTACTTTGTTCTGTCTGTTACTACTTGGAACCACTTAAATCCTACTTTCTGTATTTAATAAAATCACTTTTTACTTATTAATTAACTCAGAGTATGTATTAATACCTGGGGGAGCAAACAACTGTGCATATCTCTCTATCAGTGTTATAGAGGGTGAACAATTTGTGAGTTTACCCTGCATAAGCCTTATACAGGGTAAAACGGATTTATTTGGGTTTAGACCCCATTGGGAGTTGGGCATCTGAGTGCTAAAGACAAGCACACTTCTGTGAGCTGTTTTCAGGTAAACCTGCAGCTTTGGGGCAAGTAATTCAGACCCTGGGTCTGTGTTGGAGCAGACCGGAGTGTCTGGCTCAGCAAGCCAGGGTGCTGGAGTCCTAAGCTGGTAGGGAAAACAGGAGCAGAGGTAGTCTTGGCACATCTGTTGGCAGCTCCCAGGGGGTTTCTGTGATCCAACCCATCACACACAGAATATCTTCATACTGATTTCAGAATTCAGCAGGTTCGTGGAAATTTCTTAAGATCGTGACTGTTTTCTGATACCTGGGTTGAAAAACATTTATATGTGTAACCTAGACTTTGGGCTAGTGGAGTATAATTAGATAACATGAGATGTTTTATTAGATTATAAGAACACCAGAAGTTGTTATGATGGTCACAGGCTTATTAACAATTTCCACCTTTACAATGTGCACAGCTGTGTGCTTTCAGTTATTTAGCACATATACTCTGGTACTTAAAGATCTTCAGCAGTACTTTTTAAATCTTTCTCTATTCCTAACTTGTTTACATGAATGATGATTTACTATCTGTTTAGTTCTTTGCTTTACTTAAACCTGCAATATACTGCAAAATGACTAGCTTTCTCTAGTTTTGGCATAAAATGTAGCATTTGTTATCTTACCCACTGCTTGTATATGTATTCCCCACAATTTTTGTACTTTGAATTTTCTACTTGAGCATACACTTGTTTTGTTGATAAATCCTGTATACTGTGATTCTTTACTGAGCCAATGTTCATACTTTATTCCTGATTCTCATACTTCAAGTAGAGCTACAGACTTTAGTTCTTCAGGAGTCTGAAAAAAGTCAACAAAGAGTCTAATCAAAAGCCCACTGTACTCAATGGAAAGACTTCAGTGTTTTGGATCAGGTCTTAGTTTAGTATTTATGCAAAACCAAATCTTGATACTTGTGTTTATATATTTCATGGGCTCTTTTGTTTGCTCTTTCATCAGGAGCGATACATTTGGCTGAAATAATGAGAAATCTGGTATTTTTATCAGTATGTCTACATTTAAGAAATTGAAATACCAAGAGAAAGTCTGATCTTGTGCAATTTTGACCACACAAATGTCTCTACAAGGCAAGGCATTGTAAAAGCCAATGAAAAACATAAATATAAATAAACACAACTATTTGAAACAAAAATATAATTAATAGAACCCACACAAGGCCCCCATCCATGACTATGTCCAAGTCGTGATTTTTCTGGAGTCATATTTTTAGATCCCCATTAATTGATCATCTTTTGAGAAAGTCAACGTGTGGGAATTACCAAGGCATTGGCCTCCTCTTCATTGCTGGAAAGATCCTTGCTCGCATCCTTTTGAACAGTCTCCTCCCTCTTGCTGAAGATGTCCTTCCAGAATCCCAATGTGGTTTCAGACACTCTTGGGGCACCAATGACATGATTTTTGTTGCATGACAGATCCAAGAGAAGCATAGAGAACAACATCAGCCATTGTTTATGGCATTTATTGACCTAATGAAGGCCTTGGATTCCATCAGTCGTGAAATGTTATGGAAGGTGTTTTCTAGGTTCGGTAGTCCACTGAAGTTTATTCATGTTCTCAGGCTACTTCATGATAGGATGACTACTGCCATCCTCAATAGTGGGTTAGAGACAGACCTGTTCACCATCTGTACAGGTGTTAAGCAGAGCTATGCTATTGCCCAACCCTTTTTTCCACCTATCTTGCTGTGATCTTGATTCTTATTTGTCACTGACTTTCTTCTGGAATTGGGACTGAGTATCGCATGGACAACCAACTCTTCAACCTGCAGGGTCTTTGTTCTAAAACTAAGGTCACCAGGACTGTTATTACCAACCTTCAGTATGTTGACAACTGTGTTATCCTCACACACACTAAGGCTGACTTGCAATCCACCCTAGATCTTTTCTCAGATGCCTATCATAGCCTGGGACTTGCCTTCAACGTTGGGAACACTGAGGTGTTCCACCAGCCTGCTCCAGCACAAGTTGCCCCCCTTCTCCCACAAAGTGTCATCAGTGGTGAACTCCTGGAAAATGTTGAGCATTTCCCTTACATTGGCTGTCTCGGAGAGGTGGCTACCAATCTTGATGTGGCGATTGAACATCCATTGTGACAGCACATCCTTCAGAAAGTTGCTTTGTCGTGTCTTTATTGATAGAGATCTGCAGATGGAAACTAAGATCCTGGTATACCTTGCAGTAGTCATCCCCACTCTATTTGATGGTGCGAGACATGAGTGACATACCAAAGCCATCTTAAGCATCTGGAGTGGTACCACCAGCACAGCCTTAGGAAGATTCTCCATATCAGATGGGAAGATTGTCGCACCAATGCCAGTGTTCTCTCTGCAGCTAACATCACCAGTGTTAAGGCAAAAATTATGAAACATCATCTTCACTGGGCTGGCCATTGTGTGTGGATAGCTGAAACTCATCTTTGAAGCAAGTCCTCTTTTCTCAACTTAGTCATAGTAAGCGGACTTGTGGGGGACAGAGAAAATGCTAGAAGGACACCCTGAGAGCATATCTGAAGAAGGGAGACCCCACAAATTGGGAAGAGCAAACTGGCAATAGACTGCAATGATGTTGCATCATACATCAGCCCTCAGCAGTTGTGCTCTCTCCAAGCAACCAACCTGTCATGTGTGAAAAAAACCTGTAGAGCACAGATTGGACTCCTCAGCCATTTTAAGTCTCATCAATGACTTCTTTCCCCCTGGCAGACATCATCCTCATATAGAGGGATAGCTGCCGACGATGATGAATTGATCATCTATGCAAGCTACTGAATGTTTAGTTTAGAACAATTTGCATCTGCACCTGTGAAGCTATGTCATGTCTTATGTCTCACCTGTCCTATGTATCTGTGACAGACAGACATTTGTATGTAACTCATTGTTTAGGAGTGAAATAGGCTTTATCCAGGCCATTTTTATCACCCTGTAGAGTCGTGGCTGGTAAAATGTCCTCTACTTCTTCAGACACTGATGGAAGCAAGATAGTTGTTTGTTTCTTAAGGTCCTCAATGTTCAGAGCCAGCATTAAATTCTTGAGCCTGACCACCCATTTTTCCATCCCAGTTTACTCTCTGCTTGGATCAAAAATTGGAATACAAGTAAATCTGTTGACATTTCACTTTTGTGTTTTCACCTCTGTGACTTTAGTCTTCTTCACCAATGTAATTATCTCAAATGAAGCAGTAATCAACAATCAAAACGATTTTTTTTTCTAATTGCCAAATATAATTGTGACACTTCTCAGGGCACCCAGGGCTGAGAGTCACCTTGTTGCCACCTGCCTCTAGTGCAAGGGAGTCTTGACTGTGCCCGCTCGGTGTGAGGAGCTCACTTCCAAGTGGTTTCAGTGTTTATAGTTTGTCTTTTGATGATTTTCTGTTGACTTTTCTGGGTTGGTGCTAAGTTAGACAATTGAGCAATGCATTATATATGTTACATCAGCTAGTCCAGGAGGGGTGACAACTGCCTGCTGCTTGAATGTGCCATCACCCAGACATATGATTCCCTGATGACTCATTTTACTCCAAGACCATAAGGGCATAATTTTCAATTTAGTTACATTATTCCTTAAATATCACCTGTTCACACATCTCACAATGATTATGTGTATCAATCAGTTATAAGCTTTCAGTAGAGACCTCACATGCTACCATGATTAGATGTGTAGTGGGTTTGTCAGGTCTGAGACTGGAGTTCATTGTAAAGAACAGAGACCCCTTTTGCGGTTGGCACCAATGGATCTCTGTGTCACAATAAACCATCTCTGCTTCCCTGTGTACTTCCTACTCCACTATAGATTCTCTAAAGCATCGATTAATTTGTATTCCTGTTACACATTTTAACTACTAGCATCAATATTTTAAAGTGTTTGTGTGTGAAGCCCTAACGGGCTTGAGTGTTGGGACCTTGCTACTTGAGTATGTGTCAACCAAGGGAATTTTGATTTTGATATTTGCACAAAACCATATTAATCCCAAGGTAAAATATCTTGATCTCTGACCATGTGATTTGACTTACATTTTTTTTTAGTTGATTCTCTTTTCCGGTTACTTATGGTCAAGTATGACTACTAAAAATCACAACCTAGGAGAAACAGATTACAAATCTGGCAAATTATACTTCTATTCCAGTAGCCCATAGGATGGAGTGACGGCCATGGTCTTTTGTCACCTTTAATATATATGTGAGACCCCTAAGAAAGGTCATAAAATACCATAGGTTTCAGTGTCACCAATATTCCAGTGGCATCCAGCTGTCCTCAGCAAACAACTGGGTGGCCAAGTGCCCAAAGGAATGGTTCTCAACATATTTACCATTGTAGGCTGCATATGCAGCTCTCCATGTGTTATGCGGGATGCATCCATACAATATATATATTATCAGTAAGGCCCTGAGGATGTCACATGGGCCTCAGCTGTGTGCTGATTGCGCTGCAAGAGGCCTACAGGCCACAGGATGAGAACCACTGGCCTAAAGGATAATTATCATTTATATGTGGCTAAAAGGCACCTATGTCAAACTCAGACTGAACATGACAGAGGTAATTAATGCTGACAGGAAGAGAGAATTGCTTCAAGGAGCTAGCTGAAGCAGTGAAATAACCCTTGAGGGCATTTGCCCTTCAATTGTTAAAGTACTGTAACCAGGGGCGGCTCCAGGCACCAGCGCACCAAGCGCGTGCCTGGGGCGGCAAGCCGAGCTGCCGGTTGCTGTCGGGGCGGCAGTCAGGAAGCCTCCCGCAGGCATGCCGCCGAATCCGTGTTACCAGCGGACCTCCCGCAGGCGCGCCACCGAAAGCCGCCTGACTGCCATGCTTGGGGCGGCAAAATACATAGAGCCGCCCCTGACTGTAACATGCAATACTACTGGACTCATCATTACTATATGCACAAGCAGCAACAGTGGTGAAAAATGCCTGCTTCCATGTTTGGCTAGCAAAGAGATTGGTCCATTCATCTCAGTTGAAGAGCTAGCTTTGATGAGCCACATGTTTGTCACCATGCTATATTGTTGTAGAGCACTTTCCCTGGTACTAATGGTGAAGTCCATGCTAAAGGTACAGCAAGCTCAACATGCAGCAGCCTATCCATCAAGCCACAAAGCCAAAATTGAACATACTGCATTAGTGATCTGAAGGCTCCACTGGCTCTCCACTCAGTTCCAGATCCACTTCCAGACTTAAAGCCACTAACGTGCTAAGGACTAATGGTTTTCAAAACTTCCTTTCTCTCTGCTACCCAAAACAAAACTTGGCTCATTAGGTTATCTGGGGTAAAGAGAGCCTAGCTTTCTTCAAAAGCTGACTGTCAGTCATGGAAGAATACATCTCAGTGCACGTTAGAATGACAAGGAATGCAATGGACATGATCCTCATTGTTCCCATATATGGTAAATTAAACTAGACAGAGTTAAGGAGAGGGGTTAAATTTGAATAATCATATAAAGTGAATAATTGTTATTCTGTAGCTCCTTAAAGGCAGAGGAGGGGGGAATGTTTCTGCATCTGCATAGCCTGCAAATCTTGTAGATTTTCTACAGATCAACAGCCACTGAAACACTCTGGGACTGAGCAAAGCTATAAATAACAAGGCAAATGTGGATTCTGCCAGATGATCTGTCATCATTTTTAAATACATCTGAAAGGATGAAACCATTATATTGCTGTATTTGCAAAACAGAACTATGGGGAAACACTGACAGAAGATTAACTTAGATTCCATTGGAAAGAAGATTAAAGACCATAATGGACGCATCTGTGAGAGATCTTCTTCTCTGGTTAGCACAGGGCAATAACTAAAGGAAGCACTTAAAAAAATGTTCTGCATACTTAAACACTGTGGCCTAAATTTTCAAGAGTGATCTCCCTTTTGGGGGGCACAGTTGGTTGGGCTGAGGACCTTCTGAAAATTCAGCTATATATTTTTTATTTGTAGGTACTATAGCATAAAAAAATACAAGAACTGTGTAATCCATGACATTGCAGTATGTAAAAATTTCAGCATATGGCACAAGGTTCATGTTATGTTCAGTATATAATTGCCCAAATGATGTTTCTAATATTTAACAGCTATTTAAACATAGAAACAAACAAAGCATTAGAAACAGCAAGTTAGAATTACTCTTCCTGGAGAACAGACATAATTCCAAATTTTAAAACCTCTTTCCCTTAATGCCGACATTACAGAAAGACAGCTTTATTGCAGCTGTGCACCCACGACCTTGAAATCAAATACCTCCTAGGAGACAAAATTTAATGCTCAGAACATATATTATGTTACAAGTGCAGTGTCTTGACCAATCAGAACATACATTGTCAGTTTGATTGTTTCCATAAAAAAATGTACTGTTTTGTGAATAATAAACGGCCCTCATATCACCTACTGGTGACATCCTCACAGCAGGCTATGCCTTCAAATTAAATTAAAAATAAATTAAAAATTCCTTTCTTTATAAATGGGAAAAGTCTGCATCTACTGCAAAATGTTGAGGCTTTATGAAAACATGGCCTCTACATTTTCCAGATTTTTGTTACATTATGAGCTCAAGCATTGCCCCAGTTCTTCTCATGCTCTGTCACTTCTCACTGCATAAGTACTTGGGCAATTTTTTAAAAAAGTAAAGTTTAAAACATTTTTTTAACTGAGAACCAGTAAACAAAGTTGCCTGTATTGCAGCACTTGTGGCAAAGCCAATGAATTGTATTGGAGATGTCAATCTCTCAGAAAAGTAATACATTTTAGCAATCCGGAGCCAGATTTTCAAAAAAGGAACTAGGTGAATAAAGCACAACATAGATGCCCATGGTAACCATTTAGGTGCATTTGGAATTTTCAAAAGGGCAGTTAAGCCCAGACAAGCACCCAGGAACCTCCTTCTGTCATCCACCCCCTCACTGCCAACACCTAGACGGCAGTGTTTTTTCAAACCACAGGAGGTACCAAAACCATTACTTGGCCTATGGGTATTCCAGTCAGGTTGCTCTTGTGCTCCCAAGAGAATTTTCAACAGGGGCTAATGTACTAGCAGTGGGCACCTACCAACCAATGCTTAGGTATTGGGGGTGGACCAAATAGCATTTTCAGAATGGGCATGGGGATGCCTACCACAAGAAGGGGCCCAAAATGTATTTGTGCAGGGACCACATTAATACATCAGGTGACCTGACTAGATCTCTACCGTTGGTTGCAGGCACCACCATAAAGCCTCAAAAACAGCAATGGGTGGGACAGGAAGCATGAAAGAGCAACAGACAGACAAGTAGAGTAAGACACAGATTGGGAGTTAGGTTGGAGGGTAGGCAGATTGTCTGTCAAGCAAAGTGACTGGGTTCAATGTGCTAAAAGTAGCAAAATAGGGTGGGGCTGGCACAGCCCCTTTGTAAATTGGGCACCCTAGTAGTAGGAGAATCTAACTATTGTTCTCCGCTATAGCACAGATACAATAAATTGAGGTGGGAGGGAGGGGAAAATATATTCTATCTGCTCTGCATGCTCTACAGATCACATGCCACTTTTTGTTTTAGCAGGGGTTTCTGCTTGGTCCACCATCAAAATATCCCCTTCCACAATTAATATGTAGTGTGCAATATATCAGCTGGTTGCTGCTTTCAGAAACAGCTGTATTTCAATGATGCTGTACAGTGAGTGTGTATATATATTAAATGCTTCAGTTTTCTTTTGGAGCAAAGGTGCTATATGAAAAGAAAGTAGTGGTATAATAGTAATAGGTTCCTACATAAAGGCAAAAGACTCACTCTACAAACTTCAACAGGTTTGAAAGTTTGAATCTCTGCAGGAGTTGCCATGATATGAATACATAGGGTTTAAATCCTGATCTCACTTTCCCAGGTGTCAGTCCAGAGTAACTTTATTGGCATCAGTTGAATAACTCCAGATTTATACCATTGTATGCAGCTGAGATCAGAATCGGGACCTTTTCCCATGAAATCCTGCAGGGAATTGAGTAAAATCTGCATGAAATATAGAACAAGTTATGTCATAAACCACAGAGCAACTCACCGGTGGAATCAGGCAATTCATGGATATCACATCTGTGAAATAATTACCAGGTTCCACCAATGAAAGCAAAGGGAATGATGTCACTCCCATAAATCACCAGATTTTTATTCATGTTTATAGTATGTTGTTTCCTGCAATGAGTGCCTGGCAAAAGCACAGCATCCACTTAGGAAACAAAATGTTGCCTCACTCTGCAGTCCAATATTTTTCAGTATAAAGGAACACTGAAGACAGTGATGTGCAGGAATTAAATTATCAATAGAAGCACTATTAGTAGGAAAGATTACAATAACAAGAAATTTAATTTTAACATGAAAATTACTGTGTTTCTGAATGTCAAAGTTGTTTTTGTTCCCAGTTGTACTTATTAAACTAAATATAATAGTACAGTGTAGTTGCTCTTTAAACAAACAAAAAATAATCAGTTTTCTGGCCTCTAGCAGAACAACTGATAAACCCAGTGAAATGGGTTACACCCCTTGGCGAAGGGTCCTGTTTTTTGTAACTAGCTCTCACCTCAGCCCAGATAAATCCATGACACCAAACCCATATCTTGTGGGGTATTTATCCATAAGGGATATCATCTGAGGCGTCTACAGAAAGGCTCACTCTGAGTTATGACCTATTTATTTTCATTTGGTTCAAGGACAGCTTTGACCTCAAGGTAAGAAGAGACCATGCTAGTCTCCACTACTGAGGACTGTCTGGCTACATGTTAGCAGGAACAATAATAATTTTATCATTTGAATTTCTAACTAGTAGTTCCTCAAAATTATTTCAACTTCCAGAATGTGATTTGGAGTTTCTACCCTTGCTTCTACTACCTTTTCTCACTATAAGCTAGAGTGTCACTCAGATTGTGCACTCATACAAGGAAGTATGAGGGAATAAGAATCCCTTTAATACGTTCCAGCATGGGTTTCCCAGACTGTAGGTCCATTCACATAGAAGTAAGCAGGGCTAGAGGTAAGAGCTTCTTATGCCCTCACTGGAAGAGGTGGGGAATGGGTAGAGCTTTGACTTCATCTCCATACTTGCTGGCCGGAGTAATCATGGTTGTAAGGCAGAACAGGAAAATCTGAAGGTATGTTTTCATCTTATCTTGGAAACATTCTTATGTACATTCTCCAAAGTAACTTGCACTGTGCCTTTCATAAGGGTAAGAAACATTTATCGAAACCTTTTTAATCCCAAACTCCTTATTATTGGTATCTAGTACAGGCCAGCAGTAAATAGCTATTCCCTGGGAGCGAGAAGGGAACAGGAGAGGAATCGTGACTGAGGCGCATTTCTGAGTCACAAATGCCTCCCACCAGGGCTATTCCTGGGGTGGTGCAGTTTATATACTACACCTACCTCAGAGCTATGCCTAAAGTCAGAGTCTAGCCATATTATGTTAATCCTTTGTGTTCTCTCTCATTAAAAACTCACGGGTGGTATAAACAGGCTTTGACCTAATCTCATTTGATTTTTCAACTGTCCTGCATTTTATAAAACTGTTATCTTCCTGAGTGTGTTTGTGGCCTTGGGTATGACCCATCCAAGTAATAGGGAGTTTGTGACTCGTCCCTAATCAGCCACTGAGGTAATGCAAGGCTCAATTGACCAGCCTTGCTCCCTCCCAAAACTACCAATGGAAAACCATCAGCGGTACCACTAAACAATCAAAACTTCTTACAGGTGAAAAAGGAACATTACAACAGACAGACCTTTGCCTGGCTGTGAACAGAAACAAAAGACTGTTTTCTGTATAACAGAGTATAGGGAAAGATACTCTGGATCCAATCACCGTGGAAAAACCCTGGTAGAGGGGTTTGCTTTAAAGAATGATTTGAATACTGATTATTGAGAAACCAGGCAGCTCGTGGGGGAAGGGAGAGTCTACTTTATTAGATAGGAAACATTACTATTGATCAATGTAAACCCAGGTTCACATTTTATGATTTTGGTTTGTATTATAATCACTTGTTTCCACCGTGCTCTTGTTTCTAGTTAAATCTTTATTCTTTCTTAAATAAACCTACTTTTGTTTTATCATAAGTGTTCACAAATGCTGTGTGACTTACAGGAGTAGTGGTTTAAGGTAAAACTGGTAAATTGGGGTACACTGCACCTTTGGGTGCAAATGATCTGGAATTTCTGTGAGTATCCAGTGTCAGGGACTGGATATCAGAGGAATGACTCCAGGGGGCTTGGAGTCCATCTATTGTTAACCTGCAATGTGAATATAGGGCAGAGCTCAGTGGAGAGTGCTTGAGTGGCTGAAAGGCTGGTGGTGCTAGGGAGCTGATACTCAGCTACCACAAGACAGACTCCTTCTTGCTGGAGGCAGAGGGTAACAAGGTGACTCATTCCAGGGTACCCAAAATATACACTCAGTCTTGTCACAGTAACAATATTCCAAAATTGTACTTAAAAGTAAAATATAAATACATTAACGTTTTTAGTCTTTTTTTAAACAAAAGACTTGCTGGTTGTAGATATATTTTGCAATAAAATGCACGTTGTGTGGTTAAACTATTAAGTATGCTAGCCTTGGGACGGGGGCTAAAAATATGAAATGGTGACTTAAAAGCTGATCCTGGTGCTGCTCTGTGCATGATCATTCCCCTGCACTGTGTCAAAGAAGAGTGAGGGCTGTTCTAATTCAAAATGAGATGCAACAGCTACAAGGACCTTCATGAAGTTAGGAACATCTGAGTCATGCTTCACTTTATCTAACTACTCCTTCTCCTACATCATCCTACATTTAGGCTGCTAGGGAAGAGGCTGAAATCCAGAACATCTATTGTGGCATTCTCAGAAATGCTTCCAGTTCCACACGAAGGGCCTGGTAGGCAGGCAGAGCTTCAGAGTCTCAATGCGTGGATGAGACGATGGTGTAGAGAGGAGGGGTTTAGATTTATTAGGAACTGGAGAAACTTTTGGGATAGGGGGAGCCTATACAGGAGGAATGGGCTCCATCTAAACCAAAGTGGAACCAGACTGCTGGCACTTAGTTTAAAAACTGCTCTGCAACCTTTTTAATGTTAAGAGATGGGGGAAAGCCGTCTGCTGCAGAGGAGCATGTGGATCGGACAGAGACTTCTCTTAGAGGAGAGTCTATTGATAGAGATTCTCTAGGTTTTAGTCAGGAGGAGAGGATGGAAGAGGATAAAGTAGGGGCCAGATCAGACGAGAAACATTCACATAAAAAAGAATCTGACACATCAGAAAAGGGCAGACAAATAAACAGTGACAAGTTTTTAAAGTGCTTGTACACAAATGCTAGAAGTCTAAGTAATAAGATGGGTGAACTAGAGTGCCTTGTGTTAAAGGAGGATATTGATATAATAGGCATCACAGAAACCTGGTGGAGGGAGGACAATCAATGGGACACAATCATTCCAGGGTACAATATATATCGGAAGGACAGAACAGGACCAGGACAGTGATAGTGACGATGAAATGCTAAGGGAGATTAGAGAGGCTATCAAAATAAATAACTCAATAATAGTGGGGGATTTCAATTATCCCCATATTGACTGGGAACATGTCCCTCGGGACGAAATTCAGAGACAAAATGTCTCGATACTTTAAATGACTGCTTCTTGGAGCAGCTAGTACAGGAACCCACAAGGGGACAGGCAATTCTCATTTTAGTCCTGAGGGGGAGCGCAGGATCTGGTCCAAGAGATAATTATAACAGGACCACCTGGAAATAGTGACCATAATATAATAACTTTTAACATTCCTGTGATGGGAAGAACCCCTCAACAGCCCAACACTGTGGCATTTAACTTCAGAAGGGGAACTATGCAAAAATGAGGGGGTTAGTTAAACAGAAATTAAAAGGTACAGTGACTAAAGTGAAATCCCTGCAAGCTGCATGGACACTTTTCAAAGACACCATAATAGAGGCCCAACTTAAATGTATACCCCAAATTAAAAAACACAGAAAAAGAACTAAAAAAGAGCCACCGTGGCTTAACAACCATGTAAAAGAAGTAGTGAGAGATAAAAAGGCATCTTTTAAAAAGTGGAAGTCAAATCCTAGTGAGGTAAATAGAAAGGAACATAAACATTGCCTAATTAAGTGTAAAAATGTAATAAGAAAAGCCAAAGAGGAGATTGAAGAACAGCTAGCCAAAAACTCAAAAGGTAATAACAAAATGTTTCTTAAGTACATCAAAAGCAGGAAGCCTGCTAAACAACCAGTGGGGCCCCTGGACGATCGAGATACAAAAGGAGCACTTAAAGACGATAAAGTCATTGTGGAGAAACTAAATGAATTCTTTGCTTCAGTCTTCATGGCTGAGGATGTTAGGGAGATTCCCAAACCTGAGCCGGCTTTTGTAGGTGACAAATCGGAGGAATTATCACAGATTGAGGTGTCACTAGAGGAGGTTTTGGAATTAACTGATAAATTTAACAGTAGGGTGACCAGATAGCAAGTGTAAAAAATCGGGACGGGGATGGGGGGTAATAGGTGCCTATATAAGAAAAAGCCCCCAAAATCGGAACTGTCCCTATAAAATCAGGACATCTGGTCACCCTACTTAACTGTAACAAGTCACCGGGACCAGATGGCATTCACCCAAGAGTTCTGAAAGAACTCAAATGTGAAATTGTGGAACTACTAACTATGGTTTGTAATCTGTCCTTTAAATCGGCTTCTGTACCCAATGACTGGAAGATAGCTAATGTGAGTCAATATTTAAAAAGGGCTCTAGAGGTGATCGCAGCAATTACAGACCGGTAAGTCTAACGTCAGTACTGGGCAAATTAGTTGAAACAATCATAAAAAATAAAATTGTCAGACACATAGAAGAACATAAATTGTTGGGCAAAAGTCAACATGGTTTCTGTAAAGGGAAACCAGGTCTTACTAATCTATTAGAGTTCTTTGAAGGGGTCAACAAACATGTGGACAAGGGGGATCCAGTGGACATAGTGTACTTAGATTTCCAGAAAGCCTTTGACAAGGTCCCTCACCAAAGGCTCTTACATAAATTAAGTTGTCATGGGATAAGAGGGAAGATCCTTTCGTGGATTGAGAACTGGTTAAAAGACAGGGAACAAAGGGTAGGAATAAATGGTAAATTTTCAGAATAGAGAGGGGTAACTAGTGGTGTTCTCCAAGGGTCAGTCCTAGGACCAATCCTATTCAACTTATTCATAAATGATCTGGAGAAAGGGGTTAAAAGTGAGGTGGCAAAGTTTGCAGATGATACTAAACTGCTCAAGATAGTTAAGACCAAAGCAGACTGTGAAGAACTTCAAAAAGATCTCACAAAACTAAGTGATTGGGCAACAAAATGGCAAATGAAATTTAATGTGGATAAATGTAAAGTATTGCACATTGGGAAAAATAACCCCAACTATACATACAATATGATGGGGGCTAATTTAGCTACAACTAATCAGGAAAAAGATCTTGGAGTCATCTTGGATAGTTCTCTGAAGACGTCCACGCAGTGTGCAGTGGCTGTCAAAAAAGCAAACAGGATGTTAGGAATCATTAAAAAGGGGATAGAGAATAAGACGGAAAATATCTTATTGCCCTAATATAAATCCATGGTACGCCCACATCTTGAATACTGCGTACAGATGTGGTCTCCTCATCTCAAAAAAGATATACTGGCATTAGAAAAGGTTCAGAGAAGGGCAACTAAAATGATTAGGGGTTTGGAACGGATCCCATATGAGGAGAGATTAAAGAGGCTAGGACTTTTCAGCTTGGAAAAGAGGAGACTAAGGGGGGATATGATAGAGGTATATAAAATCATGAGTGATGTGGAGAAAGTGAATAAGGAAAAGTTATTTACTTGTTCCAATAATATAAGAACTAAGGGCCACCGAATGAAATTAATGGGCAGCAGATTTAAGACAAATAAAAGGAAGTTCTTCTTCACACAGCGCACAGTCAACTTGTGGAACTCCTTGCCTGAGGAGGTTGTGAAGGCTAGGACTATAACAGGGTTTAAAAGAGAACTGGATAAATTCATGGAGGTTAAGTCCATTAATGGCTATTAGCCAGGATGGGTAAGGAATGGTGTCCCTAGCCTCTGTTTGTCAGAGGGTGGTGATGGACGGCAGGAGAGAGAGATCACTTGATCATTACCTGTTAGGTTCACTCCCTCTGGGGACCTGGCATTGGCCACTGTCGGTAGACAGGATACTGGGCTGGATGGACCATTGGTCTGATCCAGTATGGCCATTCTTATGTTCTTATGAGAGAAGGAAGGTTATGGGGTGGTTGTCAGATGAAGGATGGTCTAGTGGTTAGATTATTTGCCTAGGACTTTGAAGACTTGGGTTGAAGTCCCTGCTATGCCACAGACTTCCTGTGTTATCTTGGGTATGACACTTAGCTTCTCAGTTGTTCTGTTCCCCATCCTCAAAATGGGGATAATAGCACTTCCCTGCCTCATGGGGGTGCTGTGAGGGAAAATACATTAAAGATAGGGAGGTGCTCAGCTACAATGGTGATAGGGTGACCAGACAGGAAGTGTAAAAAATTGGGACGGGGGTGGGAGGGTAATAGGTGCCTATATAAGAAAAAGCCCCCAAAATCAGTACTGTCCCTATAAAATCGGGACATCTGGTCACCCTAAATGGTGATATGAATACCTTAAGTATTGTCTAGTTTAAGAGCCCTTACCACCAGATGATAACCCTTACACTAAGGTGATCCTCCCTGTGCCAGTTAAATTAGCTTTATGGCCTTTCTATGCCAGCAGTGTGGCACAAAGATGCTGCACCCCACTGACTTCCTATAAAGTAACAATTATACACTGTTATAATTACTTTACATATGAACTGACAGGTAAATTTCCTTCAAATACAGGTTTATGTGAATGTTAAATATTTTTTCATAAAGTAAAAACACTTCATGTAGTTTCCCTTCTAATTCAGTTTCTTTGGGCATTCTGGGATTGTATAAATCGTTGTTTACAAATACCAATTGCTCAAAAGATTTTCTAAAGTGAAATATTAATTAAAGACAGGCAAACACTCTTACTCCAAGGTCAGTGTAATGCTATGCTGATGCAAGCCTATTTTGTAAAAACCAACAACTGTTTAATCAAGTATACATAGAAAAGCAGCCAGGTTTTTAGACCTTTGACAGTGACGACCATGGAATGTTTTCATTTGTTACTGAGTGGTGACTAACAGTTTTGCATGAGTAAGGGAGCCACTTTTAATAAGGCAGGACAGGAAAATAGGAAGGTGTGTTCTGTTCTTGTCTGGTTATACAGCTGTTCCCCTGTTCATTATCCAAAGATAAATTCTATTGTGTCTGCACAGTAGAGTAAAAACCTTTTCAACTCTAAGCTCCCTCTTCTCTGACCCTATAGTTCTGTTCACTAGCATTAATCACTCAGCAGTGATCTTGGGGAGCCAACTCCGTGTTTATCTGAACATTTTGGATATTCCTGAAATATTTGGGAGAAATCGGGGACAGAAAATAACTGATACTTTTAAATATATATGTTTTGTTTAAATGATTATAAAACTTGAGGCCAAAATTTGCCTGGTCTTAAATTACAAGCTAAATTGCATGCAGTATTTATAGTGTTGTTAGGCCTGGTTAGTCTATAGGGTGCTCTAAATATCTGTCCAGGCAAGGTACACTGTTACAGCATGTACTAACTAATGAGAAAACAAATGTATTTCCCTGAAGAATCAATTAAAAGTGAGAGAATATTTTTAATCCAATTTACATTTCACTGTATATACTTTTTGTTTGTTGTTCTTTTTTTGTATATTTTATGTTCTTTTATGTTAAGGTATGAATTTAAACAGATATAGTTATACCAGTAAAAGTCACCTTGTGGCCACTCTCATTCCAGTATAAGGGCCTGTTTTCAGTTAAGCATATATCTCTTCAGAAGGGGTTTAAGCTAAACTGATTAAAAAGCCATTCTTATTTTGGAATAAAAGTGTCCACACTAGGAATTAAACCAATAGCGTTATACTGGTATAGTTATACCAGTACAGTATAACTGGCAAAACTTTCCAGTGTAGACAAGCCCTTAAGTTGGAGATCTAAAATCACTGAATCCAGTTTCACTTTTAGGTTCTTACTGCTGCAGTACTTGGGTTTCAAATGTTGCAGTGGAATGTTTATTTCTTTTAAAACAACTGTTTTCACTGGAAATTTTATATTGGAAACACTTGTATTGGTTTTACATTTTATGAAAGCTTGTTTTTACATTATTTAAATGTTGGCCCAAATTAAAGTTGACAGTGTTCCTTCAGTGTCTGTTGCTGAGCGTGACACTAAGTGCTGCTATGTATTAATTTATGTCTGTCTAGACAACAAACCAGGCAAAATGTCTGTCCAAGCACTTATATTAAATAGCATAAAAAAATTAAAGGATAGAAACCTGCATGCTTCAGGGTTTAATACAAATACTAATTGATGTTGGTTAGGTAGAAACTTCCCATGATTCCCATAAGTGTCCATTACAGGTTTCTTGCACTTTCCTCTGAAGCATCTAGTGCTCGCCACAGGAAGAGACAGATATCAACGTAGATGGACCATTGGTCTTAGCCTGTGTGGTGATTCCTATGCCCTTAATGATGTAGTTTAATTTATAATAGATCATCAATATTGTCTTAACACTACAGGAAAAATAAAATTATCAGTGCATGCAGAGTTATATAATAGAAAAGCTGTGCCAAACAAATAATGAAGTATCAAAATGTGTAGTCTAAAAGCATAAGAACATATAGTGTGAAAGATCAAAATCATACAATGTGAAACAGTTGGAATGCTTCACAGAATAGTTCTGGTTTTCAGTAATTTTTGGAGAAGCCTCATTTTTATAAAAATATAGAGTGAAACACTCCTGTTAGAATAGAAATATTCCTCCACATGGAATACTAACCAATTTACACCTCAGTGAGGATTCTTTGAGCTTCTAAGAGCTCCACATGAAGGTGGTGTAAGATAACAGGGCTTCAGAAGTGTGGTAAATCTTGACTTCTGTTTGACTGGGTGGTTAAAAGTTAATGATTTCTAAGTAATCTAGTTTGGATAAAAGTTGTTCATGGTGATTCATACTAAACAGCTTAAACCAGCACATTAACAAGAATTTGAAAAACTGCTGCACACACACATTTTAAAACAACAAAAAAGAGTTGCTGATACTTTTATGAACAGTATTCTCCAAACATTTGCCTCAATTGCACCAGAATTAAAGAGGCTTGTGCCTGACAAATTCTGCACATTCATATTTTCCAGCTTTGGTGGTAATTTCAGAAATATTGCAAACGATATTTTTGCGAAGAGAAAATGACTGAGAAACTTCTGCAAAGGAGAAGGTGGGATGAAAGAAAAACCCGTCCGCTGGGAGCCATGGAATTGGCCTCGGGATTGTTTTAAGAAAGGGAAGGAAAAATCAAAACAAACGGTGCCTGGCTGCCAGGAATGCGCTGCCTGAACTTTGGCACCGGCGACGCCTGAGAAGTGCACCGAGCAGTAAAGTGGCAAGGAGCTGGGCCTGGGGCTCCTTAGTCTGGATCTCCAGCAGCTGGGCCCCGTCGGGGGAGAGTTTCAGGCCCTGGGTGGCTTTTTTTCCATAGCTGCACAGCTGGAGCCTGGAAGGAGCCTGCCGCAGTCCGAGAAGAGAGGCAAAGGGTAGAACAACTTGGGCAGGGGAAAGGGGGCTGCGGCCAACAGGAAGAAGGGAGGGGAGAGAAAGAAAAGAAAAGTGAAAGTCTCCAGCTAAGGAGCCCTGCCCTGGCTGGAGGGAAGGGCGGGAGTGCGGAGAGGCTGGAAGCAGAGGGACAGAGTCGAGTGGAGGGGAGAGTCCAAGGGAAACGGGGGCCACGGGAACGGGAGGAGGCGTGGATGGAGGAGATGGGACTGCAAGGGAGGGGAAGGGGAGAAATGGGCGACAGCGAGGAACGCGAGCGAAAGAGGGGACCCAGCCGGGGCGTGAGGGGAGGGGGAGAGGCTGGGCAGAAAGCGGCGGGGCGCTGACTCCGGCGCTCGGAGACGTTCTCCCGCAGGGCTCCCCGGCCCTAGCCCCTTCCTCCCCCGAGCCTCCTGGCCGGTGGCGGCCGCCAGCTCAGGCCCGGCCGCCCCTCCTGGGGAGGGGGGGTACCCGAGCCAGTCACCAGGGCTCAGCGGGGAGGCGGCCCCGAGTGGAGCTGGCCGGGGCTCGTGCGGGGGCAGCTCCCTCCCGCCGGGTCCCTGTAGAGGAAGCCGTCGGCTGGCCGGTGTGTGCGCTGGGAGCAGCTGGAGGCGAGGGGGAGGCTCCCGCCCAGCTGGGAGGGCGGAGGGAGCCGCTCGGCAGCGCCAGCGCAGGCGGGAGGGGAGCGGGCTCGCGTCAGGGTGCGGGGCGGCTTGTTCTCCAGACTCTCCCTGATGCCCGGCGTGACACGGGGAGAGCGCCCGGCCGAGCAGGCGGGAGACTGGACAGGGGGCGCTCGGGGGCTTCTCCTCTAGCAGCAGCCGACCCCCAGCTGAGAGGCAGCGCCTGGAGGTGTCCCCCTCTCGCGGGCGCCGGAGCTCCCCGGCCGGGGACTCGACGAATCGCCCCGGCATGGGCGCGGGGACGCAGCAGCTCCCCTGGCTCCAGGCGGGAGACCGGCGAAGGATGCTCTGATCCTGGCTTGGCTTCGGCCATCCTCGTGATTTTTGGGCTGGAGGAGGGGCTGGGGTCTGCCCCCTGCCCCCCGTCCCGCCTCGCCTCGCCTGTAGAGGCAGCTGAAGTCGGGATGAGCTGGGCTCCCCGTGGCTCGCCCGGGGTGGAAACCCCTTGAGGCTGCCTTCGCCTCCCGTGCCTAGAGCCCCTCTCTGTCGTGCGCCCTCGCCAGCCTTGGCCGAAGTGAATGGCCCCCGGTGTGTGTGCACCGCATCACTGGCTCTGCAAGGGGACAATGCTAGCCGGGGGGGTGCTGGCCGGCTTCTCCGTGCTCAGCCTCCTCACCTACGGCTACCTGTCCTGGGACACCCTTGGATCTAGCCTGGAGGAAACAGAGACCACAAGGGCCAAGCTTGGAGAGGAGCCAGAGGCCAGCGCACCCACCTCTCAGCCTCACATCGTTTTCATCCTGGCTGACGATCAGGGATTCAGAGATGTAGGGTACCACGGGTCAGAGATCAGGACACCAACTCTGGATAGGCTGGCAGCTGAAGGGGTTAAACTGGAGAATTACTATGTTCAGCCTATGTGCACGCCTTCCAGAAGCCAATTTATCACAGGAAAGTAAGTTTACTACTTAATTCTTCTCACCTTCTTAAACTTAATGCTATAACCTCTTCCTCTTAAAGGCAGCACAAGCTCTCCGGTGATGAAGGTAATTAGATGTAAACTGATCTTATTTTATTTTGGGGGAAAATAACCTGTTGATTCACTTGAAAGTTTAATACATTTTTTCCCTTGGACAAAATAGACTTTTCCAGATTACTTTTATAGTGGAATAAAGACCTGCATTCTGTAATCTTGTCAGCCAACAAGAAATCAGCTGAATTACCCACTTCTTAATATTGTAGGAATGGATTTTCCTTTATTTATATATATATATATATATAAGTGCTAGTTGTCACTTAATATATTTTGGTATTACGCATTCAGTGATCATGTAGGTCAGTTATGTAACTTCCTTAGGGCAGATTGTACATGAGGTGACTTAAAGTCAAATTCTTTGTTGGTGAAGTAGAATGAATGTTCCAAGTTGTTTCCATATATATTGCAATGTGCAAATTGTTGCTGTTCTCACAGTGAACCTTTCCTTAAGTGAAGTCTTTCTGTGGTGTTATAGGAGGGTTCCATTGAATTTGAGCTATACACAAGCAGGGGGAATGTAGAATTTTGCAGGTATTTAAGCTGCAGTATCTCTCTTCTTACAATGTAATTGCCACTTTGAAAACAATTGTCTATGGTGCCACCAGAAAAGCTGCCACATGCAAAAATGGGGCTACAGCTGTCTGTCTTGCGCTACCTGGTAGTTTTAAAAAAATCTGTTAGGTAAGTAATCAATATAACCAATTTAATAGTGATCTTGTTGGCACAACTGGAAATGAAAAAAAACCCTGATTTTTAACTAAAACAAGCAAGTGGCCTAAAGTCTTTCATTGCCATGTGAAAAAACTTGATTTGATATCTGCTCCCAATCTTCCATTTCCCAAACTTGCCAGGACAGGGAGTTCTGCAGGGAAACTCACCATCAAGGGTTCTCAAACTGTGGACCATATCCTAATAGTTTGTCTTGTAGACATCTACCCCCTGGCTCACAGTAACATAACATCCTTTTAGCAACTAAAGTAGAGTTTGTATAGACAAGTAATATTGGGTTAATCTTTCATGTGTTTTTAGCTGCCTTTGCTGTAATGTAGCAACTGGAAAGAAGGAGCAGAGCCAGCACTATCTGATCAGCCAGTTCTCTGTAGACCACCAGCAAGTCTTCTGCAGACCACAGTTGGGAAACTACTGCTTTAAGAGGGGAATCTCATGCTGCACAACAGTGACTCACCCAGTCATGTAAAGAATGGCATTGTTGGGTTCCAAAGAAATCAGGGTGCTGTGCAAGCCTTTTTGAGATTTGTGGCAGTTAGAGAAGGAGAAATTGGTGCATCATCAGGGCAAAAGGAAGAATAACTAAGGGGAGAAATAAGTAACTTAGTTTATTTTACCCTTCCTTTAAAATATCTAATGCAAGTAACTATTTTTAGATTAATGAAAAAAGCGAAAATAAAATGGGCACATTTTTGGGAATCCTACTCTTTTAATCAGGTTGCAAGGAGAGAGAGACCCTGAAAATCTGCCTCTTTAATTTTGGAACCTTTTGGGTGGCAGGGGGGAAGAGATTTGCTTACACTTCATTCATTTCATTTTATTTACTTACAGTCTGCTAGACTACCATTTTTTCTTTCTGCTTTACTTTCAGAAGAAGGAACAGTAAAAGGAAAAGACTGCTTTACACAAATGAGAAATAGGGGAAGGAAGTGGTTAGGAGAGGCTAGGTCTGGGCAAGTTATTAACAATGTAGAGCCAGAAGAATATTGTCATCCCTCTTTTGTATAAAGATGGGTGCCACAGGTGATATGTTATGATGCTGTCTGCATAGAGGTAAAATAAGGGCAAGGACTGGAATACATTAATGACAAAAGAAATAAACCAGTAAAAATTGCTCTCATAATTAAGTCATTTGAAGTCCTCGAACGGTTCTACTTTCCCTTTAAATTCTGTGCATAATGTCCCTTGATGTTGATGACTCAAGGTGAGATTGAAAGCCTGAGCCAGTGGGCTTAATGCCACAGGTGGTCTGCTCCCATGGTAGCTGCATTGGGGCCAAAGGAGGGAGATAAGGCAGTCAGCTTTTAGGAAGCAGGCTGCCCCTAGAGCTGCAGGTGCAGAACCAGGATTGCAACAAAGGACTGGGTGGATCTTAGAATTATAAAATTTTCTCTGACCTGCACTGCTCTTCAATTCAGCCCTGGAACTAATTTGATTCCTTCCAAAGGGCCCATTGCTAGTTTAGAAAACATTGCCTGTCAGATTGAAATTTCTAAAGGTCTTTGTCTACTCTTGCTTTGCTATTTGAGTTGGACAGTGGCTTGTTTATGTTTGAGGTGTTGTCAAGTGGGTATAACTTTGCAGCAAATAAGTTGTATAATAATAACAACAGTGTGATGCTGTTGTGAAAAAGGCTAATATCATTCCAGGCTGTGTTAACAGAATTGTTGGATGTAAGACATGAGAGGTAATTGTCCTGCTCTACTTGGCACTGGTGGGCCAATAGCTGGTACTGTGTCCAATTCTAGTCACCACACATTAGGAAAAATGTGGACAAATCAGAGAGTCCAGAGGAGAACAACAAAAACGATAAAAGGTTTAGAAACCTGACCTATGAGGAAAGGTTTAAAAAAAAGAAAACCTGGGCATGCTTAGTCTTGAGAAAAGAAGATTGAGGGGGGACCTGATAGTCTTCAAATATGTTAAGGGCTGTTATAAAGAGACACTGATCAACTGTTCTCCATGTCCACTGAAGGCAGGACAAGAAGTAATGGACTTAATCTGCAGCAATTAGGTATTAATAAAAAGTTTCTAACTATAAGGGTAGTTAAGTTCCGGACTAGACTTTCAAGGGAGGTTGTGGAATCCCCATCATTGGAGGTTTTGAATAACAGGTTGGACAAACTCCTATCAGGGATGGTCTAGGTATACTTGGTCCTGCCTTAGCATGGGGACTGGACTTGATGCCCTTTTGAGGTCCCTTCCAGCCCTACATTTCTATGATACTATGAATCAGAATATTTCAGGACACATAGCTTGCAGAACTAGAGCTAAGACAGAAGCTATCTTACTCGTGTACTGGTGAGAAGAAATCTAAAAGAATATGTACATCCCATGTGTTGGAATATCAATAAAATATACAGAGATAGGAATGTGTCACAGGAAAAGGCTGCAGTGAAATATTGCCATTTGACTGACTGCTACATTTAAAAAAAAAAGGAAGAACTTGTGTAAACATCATAATTAGGAAATGCATTGTGGCAGTCTGAAAATTGTTCTATTTTTGAAAATATTTTGACATTTAAGAAAAATGCAGGAAGACTATGGATGGTATACAAGTAGGCCTTAATATATAGAAAAGTGCAGATGACCTAAAAAATTGGAAATATTTGAGATATTTTTTTGTATAAAGTGTGTGTACATATAAGTAAGTTGAACAAATAGTACAACATGCAGTACTTGGTTTAGTCAGATGTGGTACTGCTACCGACTTCCTATTAAAACCAAGGATTACTTTGAAACATGCAAAATACAGTTTGCCAATAGTCTTTTTTTGAGAAATATCAAAATATTGGAATCAAGAGAAGGAGCCTTTCTTTGGATAAAGTATTGCTGAGGTATGAAGCCTTTGGAGGTGATGAGTGTGGTGAATGTCATCTGGTACAGCCAAGCAAATGGGCAGGTACGTGCTTGAGTGAGGTGGTGATGTATTTGCTCTGTCAATAGCCTATTTAATAAAATAATTAGAAAATTAAAATAGTACTGTAACGATGCTGCCTCTGGTGGGACACTTCTGAGAGAGTCAATTCAGGACAAATTGCTGAAAGCAGGGCAGTTACAGCCCAAGGCTGGGGTTCCTTTGCACACCAAGGCAAGGCAAGGCAAGGCAAACCAAACCAACCAAACATAGAGGACTTTGATTTCATCCCACTGGCTAACCATAAGTCACACAAGCAATTCCCTTAGACACTCCAGTTTCCCAGTATCACCACCAGCGCCACTCGTTATGGGGACGAATGGTTATGAAAACCAATACCCCAGTAAAAGAAAAAAGGTTCTCCCGATCCCAAAGGACCAAGCCCCAGACCCAGGTCAATATACAAATCAGATCTTACCCACAAATCCTTTAGAATCTAAAGGCTTATTCATAAAAGGAAAAAGACATAGAATTGGTTAAATGGAATTAATTACATACAGTAATTGCAAAGTTCTTGGTTCAGGCTTGTAGCAGTAATGGAATAAACTGCAGATTCAAATCAAGTCTCTGGAGTACATCCACAGCTGGGATGGGTCATTCAGTCCTTTGTTCAGAGCTTCAGTTTGTAGCAAAGTCCCTCCAGAGGCAAGAAGCAGGATTGAAGACAAGATGGAGGCGTTTTCAGAGCCTTTTTATATTTTCTGCCTGTGGGAAAATCCCAACAGTAAGATGGAGTCTGGAGTCACATGGGCAAGTCACATGTCCATGCATGACTCAGTTTGCAGGCTGACCCCATTGTTTACATATTAGTTTGAATGTTCCCGGGAAAGTTCAGATGTGGACTGGCATCTCCCAAAGTCCATTGTCCATTAAGTGTTTCTTGATTGGGCACTTACTGAGAATAGTCTCTTCTCAAGAAGCTGACCAAATGCTTCACTGAGGCTTCTTAGACTCAAAACACATTGAGATACAAGTACATAGCCAATATTCATAACTTTAACTATAAAAATGACACACACATACAGACAACATAATCATAACCAGCAAACTACAATCTTCCCAGAGACACCTCACATGACAACCTCTGTATAATATTTGCTGCAAATATATAACAGTGGTTGCAACAATGATCTATACGGTTACAGTTCATATTAATAACGTCACCAGTACATTACTATAATTAGAAAAAAAGTAATTTATTTATAAGTATAATAGATTCATAAGCTATACGTGTTTTTGGAGGCAAAGGTCACTATTTGCATTTCCTGTGCTGTATCTATGTAGTTGGTTGAAGACCATGGCACTTGCCACCTTTGGCCTAGATAATGCATTGGAATATGCTAGTCTGGTCCCTTGAGAGTCTCTTGACATCCATAGGACTTGGAGTTCCCACTAGTCCATTTGGAGGGCCAGAGAGTACTGTGGCAACCAAATATTGGATAGAATGCCTATGATTCATCTGACAAAGTGGGTATTCACCTACGAAAGCTTATGCTCCAATATGTCTGTTAGTCTGTAAGGTGCTACAGGACTCTTTTTATGAATCACAGAAACTCTGCACTGAGCTCAAGAATGAGCTTTGCCTTATGGGGGCCAGTCCTTTTGTGGACTTCTTCTGCTCAGTGGGTAGAGGTCTGTGCGTCTAAAGCCAAAGATGTTGAGGTCTCCTTTCTGTGTCCTTGTATGTATCTTTAGGTGATGACTGTAGTGTCTATCTGTATGCACTGAGTAAGAGTTCCTGGAAATAAGGGAGGGAGAGAATTAAAAAAAAAAAAAAAGATGAATTTAAAGAATTCCTTTTCTTGTGGTGTTCTGTCCCTCTACTGTCCTCTGTTGTTTGTGCAGCCAGTAATGTCCAGTTAATGGACTCCTGAACTCTAAAATGCAATATACTCTTAAGATATCAGGAGTCTGTTAGTATCACTTTATTTCTAATGCATCACCAAAAAAAAAAAAAATACAAATAAACACATAATGGAGCAAAGCATAGGGTGGACTGGTGCCTGGTTTTCAACCAGTTAGTCGACCAGAAAGTCTGGTCGAAAAGGGGACTTGACAGTGTTCAGTTAGATCTACTGACTGGATACCCAAAGTCCGGGTACTGCAAGCGGTGGAGGCACTGGGTCATCACCTGATCCAGCCCCTATTCAGCTGGGGCTGCTTCCTACCTTTCTCGGGCGGCTGCAGCTCCCAGCCCCAGCTCCACAGGCAAGTCCCTCCTGACCCGGGGTGGTGGGAGGGGGGGGGTGAGGGGAAAAGCAGCGAGCGACGGAGGGGAGAAGAGGAGTGGATGGGGCACAGACTTGGGGAAGGGGTGGGGCTTTGTGGGGAATAGGTAGGGCAGGAGTGGTGTCTCCGGGGTAAGAGGCGGGGATGGGGAGGTTCCGGCACTCCTGCTGGAGAGTCCGGTTTTTAAATATTACCAAATTGGCAACCCTAGCAAAGCAGCGGGTAAAAACACAACATATAAATATGAAAGATTAGCAAACATAGGGAAGGAGTGACTAGCAGAGTGTGGAGTGTGATATGCAATCATATTTTTCATGCATCAGTTTTTAATTATACTTATAAGAACATTGTCTGGTAGTTTAGGCCCAAAACTTGCAACCCAAATTTGGCAGCATTGTATAGGATGCAAAATCTATACCTAATTAGAAAGGTGAAACTGATTGATCAAATTTTCATTATCCAAGATGTGTGAAATTAAAAAAATGAATGAAACAGTACACATGGTCAAAAGTAAATTACACTTTAGAAATCTTTATTTTATTTTAATTTATATTTCCTGCTTTGATTTGCCCTATTTTTGTTACTGTAAGTAATTCTCTTTATTCTTACCAGAAGTCTTAGTCTTTCTGATGTAATGAAGAATGATTTGACCAAGACTCCTCAGCCATCAGTATTAAATATATGTATGCTGTAATGCTACAAACCATGAGATTTTACTGTAATGATTAAGATCATGTGTAATACTGTTTGTCACTGTTTCGGCCCGGTTTGAGTCTTGACTCTCTTTGAGGCTTCACTTTATATCCTTTGGCAGTAATTGGCCCCACTGAAACTGCATATGGCAACTCTTAAGATTTTGTTTTGACTCTAATTCTTTTTTTGTGTCTGTGTTGCCATCTGGTACAGTTGTCATGTGTCATGAATTAAGCTTCCATTGTAAGAGGAATTATGCTTGAATTTTTTTATCCCTTCTGTCTGATCCTGATATTTTACTGTCTGGTTGAAAGGTAGTTTTGGAGGGCCCTGCCTGAATCTAGCCCAAATTGAATTGCTGTAGATTGGCACTAAACAGTGGTGGTGAGGCATGTGATTCCTTAGCTTAGGTATAAATGGGTCAAATCTTTTGGTAATTGATTCTGTTAGAAGTATTTGGGGTCACTTTGGATTCCAAGCTTTCTGTGTTAAAGCATGTTTCTGCCACAGAAAAGCTTGGCTTGTGTCCATCAGGAAAACAGCCAAAGTAATGTGTTTTCTGTGACTAATCCCAAGACTCTTCTTATCCATGTTGCTACTACAAGCCAACAGGATTTCTGCAGTGCTCTTTTTGATGGTTTGCCTGCTTTTGCTATTAAATGCCAACTTGAAGAGCACCACAATTTGACAGCCTGTCTTCTTGCTGATAGTGTTGCATTCTCTCAGTTGGCACAGTGTTTGTCAGTGAGTTGAGTTCAAAATTTTGTTTTCACACATACAGCCTTTCCTGTGCTGTTCACTCAGAAAAATGGCTATGTGAAAATGGCACTTGCTTACTCAACAAACATTTCCTGAATATGATTGTCATCTCTGTTCACATCTGTGACAAAAAATAAGTTTTGCTATTGTTATCCCAACATAGATAAAAGAGAGTGAATTGGATTCCATTCCTCCTTCTGTGCTAACACAATTAATAAAATGTCAAATGCTCTGAAGACAATGCAGTTGTCACTGAGGACATAATTTGGCCTGCTGAATCATTATTACTGGTGGTGATATACAAGAAGGAAAGAACCTAGTTTTACTATGACAGCCCAAGGTGAATTTCAGGGTTAACAGTTGGGTTATATACAGAGTGTGTTGTAGTGGTTAGAGCACAGTACTGGGACCTGGGCACCTTCATTCTTCTGTTGACTTGCTGTGTGGTCTTGAGTAGATCACCTAACCTGCCTGAGCTTTACTTTACCCATCTGTAAAGTATGTGTAATGATACTTACCATACAGAAGCATTGCAAAGATAAATTAAGTGCTGCAGTAGTAATCTACTTTAAGGAGTTATGTTAGTAAAACTCCCAATTACTGCTTTGAAAATATACTGCATAAAATGTTTAAAACAGTCTAGCAAATATGTATTAGAAATTGGGGGTGGGAGAGTTAACCTCCTTTGATATTTGACTTGTAATTGCAAAGAGAAAAAAAATAAGAAGAACAGGGAAGAGAAACTAACTTATAAAGGGAAACTGCCCTTATCCTAAGAGCCCTTGGCACCCAGAAAGAATTCAGGAACTTCTAAAATGAAGGTATCTGTCACACTGTAATATAAGAGATGGTTCTCCTGTTGAGCTCACCTTCTCTTCAAAACAGTCTTTGCTTCACTGATTTACTACAAGTTCTGGAATCAGTTCTTCTGTTGCTGCCAGCTTGTCTTTGCTATATAGTGAAATCTATTACGCTTTGATTTGCAACCTGATATGAGTGAGGTGTTTTTAGGAAAGCAGATGTTTTATTCGCATCTACAGTATTCTGATTCAAAATGCTCTAAACAATGACAAGGTTTGTTGGACTTGGCTTGTATAGCCAATGTTCCATTAGCAGGGTGGAGCTTGTCATTTTATGGTAAGGGAACTATTTAAACATCAAACTACTCAGCTTGGCTTTTTTCTGTTGTCTCTGTATCTCTGTTCTTGTTGCTCAGCAAAGTGAACCATTAAGAAAGGAGAGTGAATGGGGGCATGTGGCTATATGTATTTTACCTTTAAAATATATTCCATATGAAATATAAACATATCTGTAATGAACCCAATTGCCTTTCTTTCGTACTGCCCAGGCATTTATTTTAAGTTTTGGATCAACCTGTGGGTAAAATATTTTCATATGAAGTTCTTTGTATTGGTAACTCTTTTAAGCTTCATTTCTTAAGCAAAATATTTTCAGAATAAAGGCCTCGGGGTGGGGAAGATTGGTTTTTGGTTGATTAGTTCTTTTCCCCCAAAGTCTATGCAGTTCTTGTTTTGCAAACAGAGTAACAAGTAACCCATCCTCTTAGCTCATGGCATCATAGCCTGGAGAAAACTGATGGCATAGCTGCATTCTGACATAACACACTTCAAATGCAATCGTTCTTTTGAATTAATAGTATGCATAGATGGTTTGACAGCACTGAGAGTGGGTGTTTTAAATATCAGTATAGTCTTTAGATGTTAGAAGCAACTCTGTGGTTCAGAGTAAACTTTGTTCATTTCCCAACACACACAAAAAAAACAAAAAAAACCCTCATTTACTTAGGGCCAGTTTGTGATTCACCTTAATGTGGCCATACAGTAGAGTGGAGGTGGGGGGAATTAGACTTCACCCCCCTTTGAGACTGCATGAAGGATCCCTGGATCTTGGGTCCAAACATAATGGGGAAAACGGGTTGCATGCCTGACACTGTTCTCGCTCCCATCCCTATCCTCCCAAGAAAGTGGGAGGGGAAGTGGTAGACAGGGGCACAGAGTAGCCAAAACCATGGCTGGATCCTCGAGCAGAAGGGGCGGGGCTGGGGGTCAGCCCCCCCAGCCAGCCCTTCCACGCTGCCCGGCCCATGCCGCCTGGGGCTCTGGCAGTGATTTAAAGGGCCCAGGGCTCTGGCCACTGTAGCAGCAGTGGCAGCCGGGAGCCCTGGGCCCTTTTAAATCGCTGTGCCCCGGGACATCTGCCCCTTTAGCCCTCCTCTGTCGGTGGCCCTTGGGGTGGAGGAGCAAAAGGGGCAGTGACGTTAAAGCACTGCCGCGGCAGCTCTTTAACGTCGGCTATGTATGGGCTGGTACCGGTGGCTACTTCTTATGGGTATGCCGTACCGGCCCACTTTCACCTCTGCCTAGGGTGTTCTTTAATGTTAATTCAAAATATCCAGCTATTGGGCCAAATTCAGCCTCTTGGTAATTTCACTGAAATCATTGGTGTTACTCTAGATTTATGCTGGTGTAGCAGGGTAGAATTCTTAACATTATTATTCAGACTCACTTATATAGTACTGTAAATGTGCCTGGCGTTTTACAAGAATTACATAGAAAGATATTCCCTGCCCTAAAGAGGTTAAAATTTAAGGTACGTTATAGTATTTTAGACATTCCATTGAATTTTAATCTAAATTTAACAGCCATTAAAGCTATTGCTTGGAAGATTCGGCCTCATTTGGACATGTATGATGTTGCCGTGGCTAATTAACCAACTTTGAAAAAAAAAAAAAGAAAGTAGTCACTATTACTATTACAGAATAAAATTAAAAGGTCATTGTCATGCCATTTAGTGTTTTCACATACCTTTTAAATTGCTTTTTTTGCAACCGTGTAGTGTTTGTTCTGTTTCATTGTTTGGTTTTGTTAAAACAAAATGTCAAAAAGTAGCCCAAGTAAATGAGGCCACATTCTATGTCTGTATATAAGTAAAGCAGTGCGAGTAAACAAAATAGCAAATGGATGATGTGCATTACTTTGTTTACCTATTTGACTTAAAGTAAGTCTTTAAAATTTTGTGTGAGAATGATTGTCTTTAATCTAATACAAATTTAAAATTAATAAAAGGAAATATTTTTTTAAAATGCATAATTAACCTTTGGAATACACTGCCAGATATAATTGAGGCCGAGATCTTTGTAGGATTTAAAAAATAATAATATCCAGAGTTATATTATATAATGAAATTATAAGGGCTACAACCTCTCATATTTGAGGGCATAAGCCAGCCACCAACTGTTTCATTTAGAATTTCTCTAGTAATTGCATAATTGTCCATAATGACCTGAATTCCCTTTGAAGGGAAAAAATGCAAACATAGGCTCCAACCTGCACTTCAGTGAGATTCCACACAGGTAAAAACCAATAATATAGGATGTGTGCTTTAGAATTCTATGTTTTGGGGGCAGGAACTTTGCCTTTTGATTGTTTGGAAAGCACCTAGCAGATATTGTAGGTGCTACTGTAAAATAAATAATTTCAGTCCAAACAGATAAAGTTTAGCAAAGTTATAAGCACCTGTAAACAGGATTTTATAATCTTACAATCTTAATTCAGCCAGGGATTTCATGGATTTGTACGGTTAAAAACATAACCTCATGTAATATTACATGTGATATAACAAAATATCTTCTCCATTTTATCAACCACCTCTACTCTACAGCAGTGTTAATTTGGCCACATTGGCGGTATTGCAGATAGAATCATAGAATTGTAGGACTGGAAGGGACCTCGAGAGGTCATCTAGTCCAGTCCTCTGTACTCATGGCAGGACTAAATATTATAGACCATTCCTCATCGGTGTTTGTCTAACCTGCTCTTAACAATCTCCAGTGATGGAGATTCCATAACCTCCCTGTCAATTTGTTCCAGTGTTTAACTACCCTGCCAGTTAGGAAGTTTTTCCTAATGTCCAACTTAAACCTCCCTTGCTGCAATTTAAGCCCATTGCTTCTTATCCTATTCTTAGAAGTTAAGGAGAATAATTTTTCTCCTCCTTCTTGTAATAACCTTTTATGAACTTGAAAACTGTTGTCATGTCCCCACTCAGTCTTCTCTTTTCTAGACTAAACAAACCCAATTTTTTTCCAATCTTCCCTGATAGGTCACATTTTCTAAAACTCTAATCATTTTTGTTGCTTTTCTCTGGACTTTCTCCAATTTGTTCACATCTTTCCTGAAATGTGGTGCCCAGAATACTCAGCACGGAGTAGAGCAGAAGATTTCCTTCTCGTGTCTTGCTTTCAAAACTCCTGCTAATACATCCCAGAGTGGTTTGCTTTTTTGCAACAGTGTTACACTGTTGAATATTTAGCTTGTGATCCACTATGACCCCCAGATCCTTTTCTGCAGTACTCCTTCCTAAGCAGTCATTTCCCATTTTTGTATGTGTGCAACTGATTGTTCCTTCCTAAGTGGAATACTTTGCATTTGTCCTTACTGAATTTCATCCTATTTACTTCAGACCATTTCTCCAGTTTGTCCACATCATTTTGAATTTTAATTCTATCCGCCAAAGCTCTTGCTACCCCTCCCAGGTTGGTATCGTCCGCAAACTTTATAAGCGTACTCTCTATGCCATTATCTAAATCACTGATGACAATATTGAACAGAACTGATCCATGCAGGACCCTACTTTGGAAGGTCATGTCCTTCCAGCTTGACCGTAAACCATTGTTATGGTATGCTTTTAACAACAAAGGGCCCAACCCTGCAAACCCATTGCTATGTTCCTGGAACTAGTTACATGAGTAAGGACTAATCATCTGAGGAAGGTTTGCAGGCTTAGGTCAATAACCATGAGTATATTAAGATCTACATTCACCAAGCAAAGCAGGAGTTAAAAAAATATGGCCTCGTTGGACTTACTCTCTAATGTATTTACTTTACATCCTTGATGTACATTTCTTGAGCTTGATTTTGTATGTGTAACTTTTTACATTTAATTTCCATGACTTTTTTCAACCAACAAAGCCAACCAAAGATGAGAAATATAAGAAACAAAGGGCAGCCCTTCCAGAGTCGTACAGAAATTTGTACTTCGTAGCACCTCACCAGCATAATTCTACAAAGTGTGCCTTTCATGAGGTGTACACTTCTTCCAATCACCTGCGGTTTTTACAAGAGTAAATACTGGAGCTTGGAGTAATTGTGCATCAATACTTTTCTTCTAAGAACTTAACTGTCTGTCTGGATGAAGTGTTCATTTCAGAAAGCGCAAACACAGAACTATACAGGTGCAGCAGCTCTGTGAAGGGCTGACTCTATTCAGACAACCTACTCCTCTGCTGGACTGGGAACCACCCACTTCCCCCCCCACACACACACCCCGCTGCTGCCGCCCTTCATTAGGTGTAAACAGATATGTAGGATTTGATTTTTCACTGTATCTGAGCTATGCTTCAAGGCAGTGGAGAGTAGAGTAGAGTAGAGGCTTCCACAGAGCTGTCACAGTGCCCTGATTCTCAGTTGCCCAGGGCAGCTTTAGCTTATGCTGCTGGAGAATCAAGTATAATAGAGCTTCCTTCCACCACCCCTTGCCTCTCTCCTCTTTTCTGCAGTCATGATGCCCTCTCCCTTTTCTCCCTTCTACTGCGGGTGAAGGTTCTGGCACAAGAGGCAGCAGAGCTGATGCAGGAGGCAGGGGACTTGCCTCTGCCAACCATATACTGGTGGAGACTCCAGGCCAAATCTCAGGATGCTTTAAGTTCACAATGTGCCACATAGGTGGTGCATCATGAACTTGGCAGAGCAGAGAATCTGACCCAGAGAGAATTACCTGCTTCTTTTTTTTTTTTTTTTTTTTTAAATAAAGGTATCAACTACACCTCTACCCCGATATAACGCTGTCCTCGGGAGCCAAAAAAATCTTACCGCGTTATAGGTGAAACCGTGTTATATCGGGTAGGGAAGGCTTCTTGTCCCCTGACCGCCCCCCGAGACCCTCTACCCCTTATCCAACCCCTCGGCCCCAGCCTGGCACCCTTAACACACTACTCAGAGCAGCGTATCGGAGCCGTCCCTAGAGGGGTGCGGGGCCCGGGACAAATCAGCCTCCCTGCTAGTCTCCTCACCATCTGCCCAGCGCTCCTGCCCGCCCGGCCGCCGCTCGCCTCCCCACTAGTCTCCTCACCGTCCGCCCAGCGCTCTCACCCGCCTGGCGGCCGCTCGCCTCCTCACCCCACCTACCTGCCCGCCGCTCGCCTCCCCGCTAGTCTCCTCACCGTCTGTCCGGAGCGTCTCCCCGCGTCCGCCCGACTGCCGCTCTCCTGCTCGTAGTCTTCCCGTCCGTCTGCCTCCTCACCCCTCTCCTGCCTGCCGCTCACCTCCCCATTCACCTCCTCACCCTGCTTGCCCACCTGCCTCCCGCCCGCCTCCCACCCTTAACACGCTGCTCAGAGCAGCATGTTGGAGCCGTCCCTAGAGAGGTGCGGGGCCTGGGACAAATCAGCCTCCCTGCTAGTCTCCTCACCGTCCATCCAGCGCTCCCACCCGCCTGCCCGCCGCTCGTCTCCCCACTAGTCTCCTCACCGTCCGCCCAGTGCTCCTGCCCGCCTGGCTACCACTCACCTCCTCACCCCACCTACCTGCCCGCCGCTCGCCTCCCTGCTAGTCTCCTCACCGTCTGTCCGGCGCGTCTCCCCGCGTCCACCCGGCCGCCGCTCTCCTGCTTGCCGTCTTCCCGTCTGTCTGCCTCCTCACCCCCCTCCTGCCTGCCGCTCACCCAGGGCCGGCTCCAGGCACCAGCTTAACAAGCAGGTGCTTGGGGCGGCCAAGGGAGAGGGGCGGCACGTGCGGCAATTCGGGGGCGGCAGGTCCCTCACTCCCTCTAGGAGCGAAGGACCTGCCGCCGAACTGCCGCCACC
>NW_020664417.1:298811-347697 GCF_002925995.2 Terrapene triunguis | reverse complement strand
GGTTTTTTTTTTTTTTTTTTTTTTGCTTGGGGCGGCAGAAATGCTGGAGCTGGCCCTGCGCTCACCTCCCCATTCGCCTCCTCACCCTGCTTGCCCACCTGCCTCCCGCCCACCTCCCACCCTTAACACGCCGCTCAGAGCAGCATGTCGGAGCCAGACACGCTGACGTGCTGATCCGCCGGAGCACCCAGCCCCGCCCCCCAGAGCACTGCTTTACTGCGTTATATCCGAATTCGTGTTATATCGGGTCGCGTTATATCGGGGTAGAGATGTATCTGGCATGTATGACACATTCCTAATTATGATGCCTCTGCAAATGATGATGATCACAAAATTTGTGTTCCTTTTTCTGCTTCTGAATCGGCACCACCTCAAGGACATAATTATTTCAGAAAGGGAGGAAAAAATAGGTCATGACTTACTTTCCAAAGGTGGGAGGTAATGCAAGGGAATTCGAAGCAAGAGGGGCAAGATTGAGACTTTACATCTCACCGTGTGCAAAGAAGGGCATGTGGATGCACTGGCCCAGTAACAAGGGAGGGCATGTGGTGCCTTCCTCCATTAGGGAAGTAATGTGATAATAACCCTTTCTATAGTAAACAGCTTTCCCTACTCCAAGTTGGTGAATCCAGCCAAGACTCCACTCTACTCCCTACCCTCCAACGTGGAGAAGTAGCAGCCTCTCAGAGCTCTCTCCTCACATACAGAGTAGTGATGCAGCTAAACTGCACAGTTGGAAGGCTGATGCATACTCCCCTTATTACATTGTGCATCGTCGAAAGGAAAGTCACAAACTGGGACCTAACTAAGGAAGATTCTGAAGTCCTTTTCAGGGGGATATTGACAAAGTATAATATTTGTGACTATTTAATAGAAGTTTTCAGCTTTCGAGTCACACACAGAGCTCTTCAGGTCTCGGAAAGGAACTCCCAGCTTCACAGCAACATACAAGGTGGTACAGATTGTTTAGCATAGGTAGTTAGCACATATTGTAAGGTACCATTCAAGGTAGAGTGGCCCATTAACAGCTGCACAGGCATAGGACAAAAAGAGGGGTTACAGGTTGTTCCAGTTCATGATTTTTGGTATCTAGCAGAGTAATGAATTTAAGCTCTTAGGGCATGGCTACACTTGCAGATGTAGAGTGCTGGGAGTTAAACCAGCCCTTGGAGACAGCAGCAGGGAAAGCGCTGCCATGTGTTTACACTGTCAGCTGTAAACACAGTGGCGTAGCCACAGAAAGCAGTGCACTATGGTAGCTATCCCAGTGTGCAAGTGGTTACAGCATGCTTTTCAAATCTGGGGGGGTGGAGTGTGACAGGGAGTGTGTTGTATGTATGTATGTATGTATGTAGGGGGGGGAAGAGTGTGTTTCAGGGGGCAGAGAGTGTGTCAGCATGCTGTCTTGTAAGTTCAGACAGCAGCAGGGGGAAACCCTGACATCAGCCCCAGCAGCATTCCACAGTAATGGTTTGCTTTGTCCCGGAGCAGATAAGCATGCCGGCTGTCAGAAACGGAGCTTTGAAAGGGGATAGCCGCATGCCTGCAGCTGAGTTCAAAACAATGACAAGAGTGGCCACTTGACTTCAAGGGATTATGGGAAGTTTCTGGAGGCCAATTACAGTGCAGTAATGCAACAGGTCATCCACACTGATGCCAGGGCGCAGCAAGCTCTATGCTTCTCTTGGAGGTGGATTACCAGAAGCGCTCCAGCTGCAGAGTCCAGGCGCTCTAAGTGCCTTGCCAGTGTGGACACCTCAGGATTTAGGGCGCCCGGGGCTGATTTAACGCGCTCTAACTTGCAAGTGTAGCCAAGGCCTTAGGCTCCTCTTTTGAAAGTGTTGCACTTGTTTCCTTTGAGGAGGATGATTGATAGGTCAGATATAGAGTGATCGCTTTTTGAAAAGTGTTCACCCACAGGTGATTGGGGTATTGTGTAAATTATGGCTCCTTTGGTGTAAAGTAGATTTTATTAATAATATTTGAGCCTTTTATGGCACCTTCTAAAACATTCCACAGAGCTTTATAAACATTAATAAACTAAAACTTACAACACTGTGTGGGGAGAAAGGTAAATGTGTAGTCTCCCCAGTCCCAGATAGGGTAACTATGGCACAGAAAAACTTGGCCTGGGTCACACAGAAGGTCTATCAGATCCAGGAACAGAACTCACATTATTGCTTTAACTGCCAGACCATCCTGACATGGAAAACTGCAGCATGCAGACATAGCTTTGTTTCCTGTAGCCTCCAGAAAATAAACTAATTGCAGGTAACACTAGGCTATCAAACACTGTTTACAAAAGCAGCTGGAAGATGTCTCCATAATTGGAAAGAGTTCTGAAGTGGGAGTTATTGAGTCAGGAGAAATGGAATTTTGAAAGCACATTCCTCAGGGAGTGAGTGGGAGCAGGCATTTCATCTGGTGACAGTATGAGATACCATATATATTTTTGTCTTTTATAAAGAATAGAGCACTCTTTAGGTGCTTTCTCTTGTTCAGAAAACTGATTTAAAAGGCTTCTTTTCAGAGCTGTTGCAGGAAGATCTGTGGGAGACACCCACTTGTGATCCTCTGCTTTCAAACCAGGTTATCTTTTGTTCTTATTTTCTTTTGCTGTCTCATTAACACTCTTTAGAAATTGCAAATACAGTGAGTGCAACTTTGGGGAGAGCTTAAGTATCTGTTTTTTTTTTTTTTTTCATTCCAAGGGATGATAGCCTAGAAGTATCAGAAAGATATTCTGTTATGCTGATATTCAGTTACAAAAGCAAGAAATGCAGAAAAAAAATATTTTTCATTTTGTTGGCTGCAAGAATTTTGTGATGTTAGTATTGTCAGAATGCCAAAATATCTACATTCAGAGACTGCATAAATGTACCCAGCTGGAGCTCCCCAAGTTGTCATCAACTTTCCTGTCCCTAAAAATGAATTACTGTGACTGCCTGAAAAGTGCTTTTAGCACATTGAGCAGGTCTGGCCATGCGGGAAAAGCACCACCACATTTATCCATTATGATTCTCCTCCTTCAAATAGGCTACTCTGTTTGGAGCAGGTCATCATGGGTGAAACTCATCTGGAGTGTGGAGAGCCAGTGCAAGATCCCCTGCACCACTTAAGGCTTGCACAACTGCCGAGTGGGTGAACATGATCAGAGGGGTTTCCCGTATATCACCTGTGTGCAGCAAAAAAAGTCCCTGTGCCAACTCTGCATTGGTCATAAAAATGGCCATATTAGGTCAGACCAATGGTCCATCTAGCCCAGTATCCTGTCTTCCGACAGTGGCCAATGCCAGGTGCTTCAGAGGGAATGAACAGAATAGGTAATCATCAAGTGAACCATCCCGTCGCCCACTCCCAGCTTATGGCAAACAGAGGCTAGGGACACTTCAGAGCATGGTTTTGCATCCTTACCCATCCTGCCTAATACCCATTGATGAACCTATTCTCCATGAACTTATCTAATTCTTTTTTTAACCCTGTTATAGTCTTGGCCTTCACAACATCCTCTGGCAAAGAGTTCCACAGGTTTCACAACATCCTCTGGCAAAGAGTTCCACAGGTCATCATGGGAGACTACCATGGAGATGAGCCACTGGAAAATCCATGTTTATTGTTTATATTCACAGCACACACAAAGAAATTAGAGAAAAACATAAATACTGTTGCTGGAAGGTTGCAACATAACCCTACTTTATTTGTTAGAATTCAGAACTATAATGCAGAACGCAAAACCAGAGAGAGAGAGAAATAGGCTGCTCCCTAAGGCAGACACATGACACACCCTCACCTTGCTTTAAGCTGGCTCTGCTCCTATGCTTTGCTACGCTGGCCTTCCCCAGGCGCTTACAGTGGTACCTTGCAATTCCAATACAGTCCTCAAGACACCACATTTACCTTGATTCAGAGTCCCTCTGTATCAGGCACAGAGAGGCTGTGTCTATTATTTCACCCCATAAGCTCTTCAAATTCAGATGATGTGTAAGTTTTAAATAGTAACAAACCAGTTTGGAGCGAGAGGGGTACAAACAAGTCAACACCTCAGATTGGAGGTGTGTTTAATATCGAGTTCATAAATGAAAAATCATTTTGACCAATTGTTTCATACTTTGCTGAAGAATGCTACTCCACTTCAGGTCATATCAGTGTTTCTGGGTTAGGGATGTTATAATGGCATCTGGTTGTAATTTCTAGATGTGCCTCTTCGATAAAGCAGGGACAGTGATGATAATGATAGGTGGGGGAAGATGGGAAAAGAGAGCTTTTTAGAACCAGAGAAGAGCAGAGCATTCTGTGAAGTTTAGTCAATATGGATCTAATTTACCCATGCAGTGCTCAGAGACTATGGTGATGAACTTTATCGAATGCTCTGAGATACACACTGCTGTTTTTGCACAACATCATAGGACTTTCATCACTTTAAAAAAAAAAAAAGAGTGGGAAGTGAGAAGTAGGGAAGGAATCAAACAGCCTCAAAACTTCTGTTATGACCTAAAGCTCCAGTCTGCAATGAGATCTGCATGGACAGATCCACATACCCAGATGCTTTTCACCGCAGAATCAGGTTCTAATGATCAAGGTTCTCACTCCATGTAACAGGGTGGACTATTGCTCCTGTCTTCTTGCCCTGCACAAACTGCACGGACTCCACTGATTGTGCCTTCACAGTGCTATTTATTTGAGTTCCCTCCACCTATACCACTAAAGTCCGTTAAAATATCCTCTGTGCTTTCAGACCTCCTCAGGACCAGAGAGGAGCAGAGGTCCTGAGGAGGTCCTTTAACCTTCTAGGCTGATGGGTTAATTGACTCTTTATGTCATCCAGCCTGCCAACCTGATTATCTAATTACCTCAGTCACCTTTCTCTGGGGAAACTAATTGGCGTCTGAGTGATCAGAGTGCAGGCTGACCTGTTCACTCCTGTACTCTGTTACACGTGCTTTTTTACTGTCTCATTTAAGGAGAGATCACCCAAGGTACCTGAGAGGAAAATCTTTCTAGGTTGCTCTAGCTGTTCTCAGTTCTAAGCCTTCCATGAAACATACACAAACACGACATATACAGTGCATCTGCAGCTGTTTTTTATGCAAACCATATATTAACACCAGAAAAAGGAGAGGCATCAGAATTGGCTGGGTTTTCTTTTGTTTTTTAGTGGGGGGGGAGGGATTACTGTTTGTGACAGTAAATAATAATGAGTCTGCAATAGCACATGGAGTATAACTGCAAGAAGACAATGGAAATTCATTTAACGGATCAGGGAAATATAGTTCAAAGACTCTTAATTCACAAACCGTTATGTACTGCTATAAAAAGCGGGGGTGGGGACTATGTGACTATGCTGTGTGACTTAGCATAGAATTAAGGAGTCAGCATGGAATGTTTTGACTTGCATAACACACAACCAAATCCAGTTTATGTATTTCAAGAAGAAATATGTCAGACCACGGCTTTCTTTTTTTAATTGTCTCAGGATGTACTATATTTCTCAATATAATAATTTAGTGTTCCACTTTCTTGTTACTCCTAGGCTTCTTCCTTCTTCCCAAACCACAAAGACTGCCAGTGCTGAAAGCTAGTGTGGCACCTGGTATTCTCTCCATTTGATATATTAGATAGGGCAAGTTTTTGATACTGCAATCTGCATCTACAGAACATTTCCATTCTCCAAGAGTGATTAAAATTCTTTAGGACTCTAGACAGTAATATTTTTTTTTAAAAGTACCTTCAAGAAATCATGGGATGGTGAAGTAATTATTTCTCCCATCATGCAGGGTTATCACTCTTAAGTCAATTTTTTTGAGACTTCCTTCCCATCTTGCATAAAACCTGTGGAGTGCATAAAAGCATATACAAATACTCTTCTTATTTAAGAAGGCCAAATACAGATAAGTTGTCAGGGGGCTAAGGCGAACTATTCCCCATTAAAATTTATCTGGAAGAAGTCAATGAAAGCAATGTACCAATTCAGTTAGGCCCTGATCTAATGCTCATTGAAGCCAGTGGTAGATGGATCAGACCCTTATTACATTTCCTCACTAGAGTTTCCCTCTGACTTTATCTTAGAGCCCAAGAGTTCCTGTATTTTTCCTTCTTTCTCCTAACCCCTTTCCCATAAGCTTTGTATTGCAGCAACCATCCTCAAGAGATTACCAATGCTGCTGCTGTATTGGCCAGATGGGTTGCTTGCTTCAGAGTGGTACAAGAGTCTTCGTTCTCCCAGAGTCTGAGAGCAGTGTTTCCATGACACTTCTCATTCCTTGCTAGTCAGAAGCTTGAGTTAAAGTCTCAAATATCTTTTGTGGTATCTCATTGTGCTGCTGCTAGACTTTTGGGCCAACCCCATTTTGGCTTATAATATGCTTGTTCAAGCACATTTAAAAAAAAAAAATTAAGCAAATAAAAGCTATGAAGGCTGTGGTGAAAATTGTAAGACTCTACTGATGAAAAGTTGAACCTTTAAATATTTAGAAATCTGGCATGCATGTATTAACATATATTGTTATTCTAATTGTATTACACCTCTACCCTGATATAACGCTGTTCTTGGGAGCCAAAAAATCTTACCGCGTTATAGGTGAAACGGCGTTATATCGAACTTGCTTTGATCTGCCGGAGCGTGCAGCCCCGCCCCTCCCCCCCGGAGCGCTGCTTTACCGCGTTATATCCAAATTCGGGTTATATCGGGTCGCGTTATATCGGGGTAGAGGTGTATATACTGAGTTTTATAATGATCAAATGAGACAGTCATGAAAACCCAGTTCAGTTAGACAACCAAGCTCACAAATTGCAGGGACAGATTCCAAGACTCCTCAGTGATATGAGACACTGAAAATGTACTCATTTTACAGTATATGTGCCCACTTCTGGTGAGAAACATGGTTAATTGATTCTTGAGCAAATACATGTCTCCTGTTGTCAGATACTATTTGGATACATGACAAAGACAAATACTTAGCTCATGCTGTATGTACTGAGTATATCGACATAGCTAGTTCGAGGCGAGGGGTGGTTGATTAATGCAAAAATATAGGGCACCATCTCTATAAGTCTGGGAACATAAGCACATAAAAATGTCCATACTGGATCAGACCAATGTTCCATCAAGTCCACTATCCTGTCTTCCAATGGTGGGTAATGCCAGGTGCTTCAAAAGGAGTGAAAGAATAGGGCAATTATTGAGTGATTCATCCCCTGGCAATGAGTTCCAAAGGTGGACTGTGCATTGTGTGAAGAAGTATGACTGTTTTAAACCTGCTACCTATTGATTTAATTGGGTGATCCCTGGTTCTTGTGGTGTGCAAAGGGATAAATAACATTTCCTTATTCACTTGCTCCATACTGTTCATGATTTTATAGATGTCTATCTTATCCTCCCCCCTTTGTCATCTCTTTCCTAAGATGAATGTAAGGGAGCAGTATGATTGCTCAGAGCTACAATATGAAACAGGAGAAAAGCCTGTTGAGAGTCTTTGGGTTAAGTTTAGAGGTGTGAGCAACAAGGGTGATGTCATGGTGGGGTAATATCTTTTACTGGACCAACTTCTGTTGGTGGACAGTACAAGCTTTCAAGTTTCACAGAGCTCTTCCTCAGGTTTGGGGAAGGAAAACAGAGTGTCTGAGCTTAATACAAATTGGGACAGATTATTATAGATCTCCCACTTTCCATCTCCCAACTCCATTGAAACTTATCATGATCTCATCCTATATATCATGCACAGTGGTAAAAAAAGACACCTCTTTACTAGGAGAAAAGTACAGTAAGAAATTTTCTACCACAGTTTATTGCCAGGACCTTGGCTGGTGTACAGCCTCTCTTGGATCTGTTAGCAGGGTTCATCTGTTAAGTGACCTGTGGAAATTATCCTAAAGAGATGGAGAGCTCTTTGGTGAATGAATAAATTCATAAAGAAATGCAAATGATTGAGCAGTAGTCTGCTGTTGTGCTGTTTTATTAACATCTTTATATAATCAAAGATGCATATCACTTTGGTATGTAAGTGCTGTTGACACAACTCATCAGTGCCGTGTGTTGCAGCAAGGTCATGATACAGACTGAGCAATGCCAGCATACTACTATGTGATTAATGTAATGCCTCTCTGCAATACCCTTTGACTCTTTATTGACTCCTCCCTATGACTCTCCTGGCTGCTGGGAAGGAGAGGATAATAGTATTTCCTTTATTTTCCTCCTAGTTCCATCATTCTGGGCTGATAAGAGGAGATGGGTCTTTCTTCTCTTTTCCCTCCTCCCCCTTCTGGCTAGTGGGGCAGGGAGAGGAGGATTTCCTCTCTTTTCCTCCTTTCCTATCACCTCCCACTGCACTTTGGTGACGGTTGGGAAAATCAAAGAAGGCTCTTGGTGATTTTAATCTGTTTAGCTGTGCCTCAGTCAGTGTGGCTATTACTGGTGTGATTGGTGCTGCAGTCAAACACGTAAACACTGCAACTGTGGCACTGAAAAGGTATATGTGGCGCTAGAGTCATAAGTTATTTATTACAGATGTAGTGATGTCCTGGATAATCAATTAATTGTGATTATAGAAGGATGTCAGGAAGACATTGATGTCTTTTGGTCTTAACCATCTTCTATTTTAACAAATGGTTTGCTCCCATGAGAAACCATAAGATTGAGGATCAAATGCATAGGAGTTAATTTCACCATAGTGATGACAATTTTGGTTTTCCGACAGTGAAGAAACTGAGTAACCTCTGCTAGTTGAAAAAAAAATGCATGTTTCTTCATTTTCCTCTGCAAAAAACTGAATATCTGAAAGAAACTGGAGCTGTATCGTGTTAAACTCCATGGGATTGAGAGGGTTAAAAGCTAAAATATAGGTTGATTTATTTATCTCTCATGTGTAAATGTTTGGGACAACAGTGGGGCTCTCTCTCTCTCTCTCTCCCCCCCCCCATATATAATATATATATATATATATATATAATATACACAATGTTTGTTTCCCTCTCTGTTGTTGTTTTTTAACTCCGAAAATACAAATTAAATTACATCACAACATATTCAGACTTTTCACAATGATATATGCATTAAATCCAAATCCACAATTATGTGACTATCACTCTATAAAATATTACAGCTTCGTCCTTTCCCCTGCTATATTAATCCTTGCAAATTATATGGGGACAACATTTAGATATGTGACTTGTTTGACATTTCTGGGTTTTATATTTTCTGCCTTCTGTTTGTGAAACTTTAAATGCAGGGTTTATTGCTTTTTGGGTTCAGTATAGTTGTCAAATCACTCAAGGAGATATAGTAATTTTTTAGTGTTTTAAAACAAGTCTTTTTAAATTAAAATTTCAATGATTAGTTAAACTGAGATGAAAGAAACTTTAATCTGAAAAAATAATACAGATGGCTAATTGCAGCCAACATGAACATAGAGTACAAATATTAGAACATGGTAAGGGTTTCTTAACAATCATTAACATTTTATGAGAAATAAGTCTAATAAGCAGTCCTCATCAACTTATAAAAATAATCATTATTTTATTCACTCCATAAAAAAATAAAAAGATTGAAGTACCAGACTGCTGTGAAATATGATCCTCACAGTAATTACAGATGGATAATAATTATATTTTGCACTTGCAGTCCTGGATGCTTTCATCCAAGGATCTTAAGAGGTTTCACAAATATTAATTAAGCCTCACAACACCCCCGTGACATAGCTATTATTATCCCAGTGATACAGGGAGGAGGGGGGAGAATTAAGGAACTGAAGTTACAGGCCTGGTGTTTAGAAATGTTGAACAACTGCAACTGAAGTCAGTGGGAGCTGCTAGTGCTCAGAAATTCTGAAAATCAGGTCCAATATGATATGACCAAGATGACATACAAAGTCTGTGGCACAGCTGGGAATGGAAACCAGGATGCCCATTTTGCTCCAACCACTGGAAAACTGTTCTTCTTAATAATGGAGGTAGGAAAACCTCTCATCCTGATTTTTAACCTGAATTGTAGAACTCCAACTAGCTCTCAAATAAATTGTTAAAATATTCAAGTAAACAGAGGACAAGCCACCTGGCTAACAGGTTTCTCACTCTTTCTTTTTAAATTATAGCTGTTTTATCTTAAACTACAGAACAGGTTGTGGCTGGGCCAGGACAGGGAGGATGGCATAGTCGGAACAATGTTTACACCCCTGTATAGGAACCATAGTGTGGATGAGGAGCACGAGCAGAATGGGGAACAATGTTTACACCCCTGAATAGGAACCATAGTGTGGATGAGGAGCACGAGCTGAAGAATGGGGAGGCAAGTGGCAGGTCTACCCTTGCAAGGGTAGACCTGCCACTTGCCTCCCCATTCTTCAGCTTCCCGCTCCTTACATAGGCAAAGTACAGAGGGGAATGCATACTGAACTCCTGTTGCAGAGTGTGTTACCCTGAGGACTTAAAAGTTATACTAGCAGGGCCCCTCCACATGCACACATCTTAACTTGACTTTAAAGTAAGGGTTGACAAGACTCCTAAGGGACAGATTTTTAAAGGTATTTAGGTGCCTGAAGATACAGACAGGAACCTAGTGGGATTTTTAAAAGTACCTAACTCCCATTTAAATCAATATGAGTTAAGCACCTGAGCACTTTTGAAAATCCCACTAGCTGCCTGTTTGTACCTTTAGACAGCTAAGAATCTTCAAAAATCTGGTCCTAGGCTCTTACTGTGTTCAGAAGGCAGAGGTGCATCATCAGTTCAGCGAAAGCACTTCAGCATGTGTTTAAATCCATCCCCCTTCAAGACTGCACTTCAGCATGTGCTTATCTTTGACTTTTAACATGTTTAAGCACATGCTAAAGTGCTGTCCAGACTAGAAATGCTTTCCTGAATCAGAGCCTTAGATTCTTATAATTAGACCAGCATTTTACTAGAACACTGAATGTGGTTCCTTTTTTATTTATTTATTTAAAGCTCCCAGCTTCTGTTATTACCTAGGATCTCTGCTTTCATTTAAAAAAATAGTTTCTAGTCCTCATAGTTGCAGAGGAAAGCTTGAAAACGTGATTTCTACAGGTTCCACCACCAGATGGCGAAGAAAAAAAAAACATTATTTTTAAAAATCTGATGATTTTTAAGGCAATTTCATCATATTTTAGGGAGATTAGCAATATTGTGTTTGGAACTTGGTACCACATACAGGTTTTTTTAGTGAACACATGTCCATGTATTATGATAAATTTTCTATACCATATACACAACCAATAAATAGTGAACATCTTATAATGACACATACCCCAATAAGATTGACATGGATGTATGAGCATTGTTTGGTTTTGGTACGAAACAAAATAGAGCATGAACAAGTATCCTTTTGAGCCTCTGAGAATGTGGAAAGAGAAAATCAGAAATGTTAGACTTGGTCCAAAGACCAGTGAATGGGAGCCTTTCCTTTGACTTTGATGGGTTTTGAATCAGGCCCATAAATTAGGGTTATATTTCAGGTTCCCCAAAAGAGGACACTGCTGAAAAGGAGCTGGAGGACATATTTGCGGGGTGTGGGAGGTGTGTGTGTACTCTAAGAGGGTACTGGGGGGGTTTACTGTGAGGGGGTGTACTGTGAGGTGGTATTTGGGGGGTGCTGGAGGGGTGTGTGTACTGGGAGGGGTATTTGGGGGGTATGGAAGGGGTGTATGTGTGTACTGGGAGGAGTACCTGAGGGGTGTTTGGAGGGGGTACCTGTGACCTCATTCTTGAGATGGAGGCAGTCAGCGCCTCCCTGCGGGCCTTTCCCCTTCCCCAGGGCGGGGAGCCGGGACCTGGACGGGTAGGATCCGGAAGTTGCGGCTCCAGGGAAGGGACTAATTGGGGCATGGAGACAGCTCTTTCTGAGCTGCAATGTCTGCTCTGCGAAAATCCCGGACATGGCCTCTTATTTGAAAAATCTGCCCAGACAGGGGACAGAGGATCGAAAAAGAGGTCACGTCTGGGAAAATCTGGGCATATGGTAACCCTACCATAAATCCCATCTACTTCTTGAACATTACTGTTGCATTGAAGTTTTCTTTTCCTGAGTAATGCATTCCCTTACTTTGATGTGCAGCAGTCTATATTTTCAAAGGGGCATCTGTCTTGTCATCAGCTATTAGAGCATGTATAGTGTTAATATCACTCAACTACACAAATACTTTTAGGTAGAGAAAAATATCCACAGAACACAGCCATATAATACAATTAAGTGAAACAAAAAAATAGCATGTAGGATTAATTTGCAATGGATTTATTTGTGTTCAGTGCATTGAAAATTTACCACCAAGACTCTTTAAGTAACTGATTCCAGTCTCATTTATGCCAGTGTAACTCCACTACCTACAGTACAGTTAATTTTGATGTATTTTGGTATGGGATCAAAATCAGCCTCTAACTCCCTAAATAAGTATAGTTTAATAAAAATATTAAAAATAGACATTGTATGGCTTATGTTTATGTTGTTTAATATTAGACATAATCTTCAGACAGTCACTTAGTTGAAATAGTCTTTTTTTTTTTACAAAATGTATAATTATAAAATGATTTACATTTAAGTCTGTCAAATTATTATAGGCCTTGGAAACAATACTGTAGAACCAAATCTTGTTGTCCTTACTCACGTTTAGATTGTACCCTCCACATGAATTCTAGCACATCTCCCCAGAGTGGGGGAGACAACTCTGAAACACTGGGATCCTGTGGAAGTCTCTCCAATAGCGTTCCATGTGGACATGGCTTTGTGTTGTCATCCCAGTACTCTTGAGAACAAAGTAATAGGATTTTTAATTACTATACTGTGAACAGGGCTCAGTTTTACTACTATCAAAAGTTTAAAAAAATAAAAATTGACTAAGTGTTAGTGTCCTGAGGGTTCTTTCATTGGTTCCCTCTACTAATTCAGTCTCTGGGTCAGGTAATGCCACTGCCTGAAGCAAGGCATACAAAGGGGGAAAGGATCAGATCCTGAATTAGAAAATGTGGTTCTAAAATCTGTCTTTAGGTACAGGAGTCTTTTTCTGTTTCGTACTCAGACCTAATCTGAGCTAAAGTCTCATTGGCATCAGTGACTTCAGGGTTGAATAGGAACCTGTTTCCCTTCATGCCTTTGACAATCTTTAGGCTGGAAACTGATCAGGATAGGGACTGTCTCTTACTAGCTGGACGTGTTTAAGTACCAAAGCCACGTTACCCCTCTCAATCCCAGCATGTGGATTTTTTTTTTAAATAAAGAATATTGGTCCCACAGCATTCATGGGTGGGAGGAAAGAACCGTTTGCCTCCATGTTTTCATTACTCTGCATGAATTTAAAAAAATCTTGCAATAAATAAAACATTGTGCTTTGAATGATGACATTCTGTGAATTTGATTTTCCTTTTCATGCCATTTAACACTCCATGTAACGTATGATGTATTAATGGAAAATTGTCGAATGACTAACAGTAGTGAAGTAGAGTATACACTGCTACCCACTCATTTCTTTGTTTGAGATACAAAGGCACACCCACCTGCATAGACACCAGTTCAGATGATAGTAATAAGGGTGTTTAAATTCCATGTTGAACCTGTTCCATGGAATAAATAAAGAACTTTCGTTTTCCCTGCTTTCAATCAGGCACTTTTCACCAGGGTGAAAACTTCAATTCAAAAAAAAAAAACTTAACAATTTTTGCTCTTTGTTTTGGCTTTTTATTGAAGCCTATGCCCAGCAACACTAGTCATTTTCTTAAGAAAAAATGCGTAAGAAAATAATTGCAAATGCAATAGCTGATGGGCTAAATGACAGGCCAAAATGGTCAAAGATGTATCTACCCAAGGGAAGGAGAAAGGAGTGGACATCCTCAGAGAGGGAGTTCCATAGATCAGTTCTGAATGGCTTAAACTGGAGGAACGGCAAGGATCAGCTGGTCTATTTCAGTTGCCTAAGAGGAGCGAGCAAACTGTTCTGAGAAAGAAGAAATACAATTATGTTTCAGAAACAATCCAGGTTATCTCTGATGGTCATGGTGCCCGGTACAGCCACTAACAGTCTGTGAATCAGATGCATGCAGAAGAGGATCTGTAGTCAGCAATATGTGACAGGGTTTGTTCTTGTTTAATTTTATTATTTTTCATTTAGTACATAAAAGCAGGAAAATCATATTTTGCAGATTCCATGCAATGTTTAACAAATTGGTATCACACCACCAGTTCATATGATGATGATGATGCTTTCATTTGGAGGAGCAAAAATAACTTTAAAATATTAACAACATTTGTGTTAATATTAATAACCGTCAGCTCTTGGCTCTGCTGTGAAGAAGGAAAATAGTATCGTCCCCATATAATAAATGAGAAATATTAAGTGCTAATAGACCAGGACTGACATTTTTCAGAGGGGCCTAAGAGCATTAGTGCTCAGCTCCAGTGGCCATGCTTCAGGTTGTGGAGGAAGTCTCTGGCAGAAACAAGAATAAAACCTGGATATCCAGTCTCCCAGTCCTATATTTCAACTCAGGATTATCCTTCCTGCCTCTCATATATTGACACCTCTGTTGACAATATACAACAGCAGACCAAAGTATGTGCATTATTTAAAAGTCAAAATCCCTTTTGGTTTCATCCGGTTAAAACTATTGTTCAAACTATCAGGGCTGTAGCTTTTCTTGGAAACAGAATTCAGTTCTGTCAGAAGCTCTGGGATTGCATAAACCAATTTCTGGCATGCATCCATCCCAGGGCACCTGTTGTAACAGCACAATAAAAAGGCATCTTTCTTTATTGTACTGCCAAGAATGCAGTGATTGATTAAAATTCAAAAGAAGGGGGGTGATTGGCGGACATTGCAATCTGTGTGATGAATGGTTTTTATTTTGTTTTGTGCTTAATGCTCTCACATTTCCTTCCAGCTTTGAATTAAAGATATATTACATAGTTAATTTATTATTTTCAGGCCAGCAGTATTAATCAGCCCATTTTCTGTGTTGAAATGCTGTGCAATATTTTTGGGGAAAAGGGGAAGATTGTCATTTTAACAGGTCTGTATTAAAATGTATATATTTTACATTCTGCCACAAGAATGCTATTGTATAATACATTTAATGATTAGGCAGAACAGTGGGAATAATAAAGATTAGATGGCACAGAAATAACAAGTGTCCATGGGTATTCCTACACAAAGGAACTCTGAACTAGGAAAGGGCTGCCATTATATTAACTTACGGCTTGATTCTGCCACCATTACAGTGACTGAGTAGTATTTTAGTCCTAAAGTAGCCCCATTGGAATCAATTGGTCTATTCAAGGAGTAAGCTATAACTTTATGTAACTAAGGATGGCAAAATCTGGCCCTCATTTTCTGTAATTCCTACCTTTGCAAGCAGTCCTAGGCACCTATATATCCAGGTAATAGGCATCTATAAATATCAAAAAGAGGCTGCATCATCCTCATAGATTAACATATTCCCATGGTCTAATGTCATTCTCATAAGTGTCACATGTATGTAGTTGTTGCATGGATCATGAAAAATGGTGAATGGCAGGCTTTGCAGAATTTGGACATAGATATAAGTATATATTTTATATACCTTTCTACTAATCACTTCCAAATAGCCCCAACTTTCAGATATTACAATGCTGTGATAAACTGATTCAGCTTATGTTTTACACTAGCAGGACACAGTATTGGTTTTCCTATATTATATCTGTTGCTTTTTGGATTCTTGACCTCCCCCCACCCCCCTCCGAACCCCCAGCCAATCTTTGCTGTCAAGTTAAGGTCCTCCTACAGCATTTAGATTCATACAGACTCTTAAATGCTGGGTATATAAATAACACACATGGATTAAATTAATTCAGAAGTGGTTTTGCATGATTGAAATGTGTATTTTCATTACAATATATTAAAATAATTGTTCAAAGGATATCTGAAACATCATTAAATATCGATTCTGCTTTTATTTTATATGTCTGAAATGTTTCTTTATGAAAGGCAACATATAGATACTTTTCATGTTCTGAATGAGCCATTTGTTGAATATGTTACTCTTGACTATAGAAAACCTTAATAGTTATCTACCTGAGTTTTTATGAAATTATTCATTTCAACCATGAGATACTTTGGCTGAACAAATTTCACACATGTGCATAGTAATTACTTTTATTGTGGGTGTGTAAATAATGCAGATGTCATAACTGATTACAGTATTTCATTACTCCAGCCGGAATATTTCAAGAAGACATTGACTGATAACACTTGACATGTTGACATTTACTCTGTCTGCAGGAATGGTTGGCTCAGGGTATTATTAGTGACTTGAGATAGCAGAGCATAGGTTAACGGATCAAATCCAGTCCAGCTTGGTAGTGACAAAAGTCATTATGAACTATTTGACGGCTCTTTGGTGGCTTATGAAGAGCAAGTTGCCAGTCTATAGTTCCTTGAGACATGAATCTGCATCAGTAAGCTATCAATGTTATCTGGTCCCTTTGCTTGAGGACTCAGCAGAGAAGGAAAGATTGAATGGAAATGAATGTTGACAGCACTCTCACCTGGCATCGAGGCATGGCACAGAACTCACAACCAAGGGGGAGCAGCAGCTATGGTGGTGTTAAGCCACATTTACACCTTCTCAGTTGGGGACTGAACCAGAGCCCTGCAATGGCCCTTGTGTAACTTAGAAAACCTTCTCTGCAGTGCCTCGTCCCTGTGCCAGTATTCCTCTCCAGTCCCAATCCCTAGCACACCCCTACACTGGTCCTCAGAAGACAGCCTGTGACTGCCTTTCTCAGGTTTTTGTACTGAGGAATACAAAGTCTGCAAAGTTTGTACATACAGATACATGTGTGCACAGACAAGTAAACTGAAGTTCTTCTGAATTAATTTGGACATGATGACAGCATTCCTTTTACGAGACTGTCTTGTCATGCTGTTACAGCCCTGTACATGTTTTTTCTTCATAACATGACATGGCTCTGGTTGAAGAGTGAGAATGATCTGCTTTCACTCAGAGCTCAGAGTTGGTGGAAAGGACCACCATCTGTGGCAAGCAAGCAAATTATTTTGTCAAACTTTTTTCTTTTCATGTCCTATATGTGTAGGTTTTCGTAAAGTCAGTACATTGATTATGCAACCCATTTTTTCTTTAAAAATATTTGTGATAAAGTTGGGAATCTTTTGTTCTGTTCCCAATAAACTCAACACAAAGGAAACAATAACCACATATATGTACACATGCTGTTTCACACGTTCTCCATTGTCCTTTTTATTCCACCCATTTTAAATAAATGAATTGTCTCAATGAAGGAAAAGGTTAGTAGAAAAAATAGTGGGAGTTTAATAATGGTTTGTTTAAAATGGGAAGTGATATATGACCACTGTATTTGTTGGAAGGATGGTAAGATAGTGAATTTGGCAAAAAAATTCACTAACTGACATAGGGGAATATAATTTACATCTCCCTGCACAAGCAGTTCCCCTTACACCCAGAGACGTATGCCCCCAGAAAATGCCAATGAAGGTTTCTGCTTCCTGTCTTTTTACATTCATCTGATGAAGTGGGTATTCACCCACGAAAGCTTATGCTCCAATACGTCTGTTAGTCTATAAGGTGCCACAAGACTCTTTGTGTCTTTTCTGGGTCTTCTTTTGTAGACAGACATTATTCTTTAAAAAACAGGTTCTCCAGTGACTGCATTCACTGTCCTGCAACTCACCAATGAGTTGTTCAAGGACTCTCTTACCTCTGATGTGTCAGTTCCACCAAGAGGAAAAGGGAAGGCAAAAACACTCTTGGTTTGAAGCACATGTTTGATACTGCATAGTTAAGAGCATAAAGGCAGCATAGGGAAATCCTTTACTGGCTTGATTCTCCAGCTTTAGAGCAGCTGCTCATCAGAGAGGACTGAAGCACAACTGCCCTAATAGACTGCAAAATCTGGCTTAGTTGCCACTCCAGAGCTGGTGAGTATCCATAGGAGTTACCTGAGATACCACAGATTAGTAACTGTCAGTAAAATTTCTTTCCTTTTTATTTTAATGGCAAGAACTGGAGTAACAGGCTGGGATTTAAAGTCTGTGAGTGTGCTGGATACTGAGAGGATGTTCACAGTTCAAAATTAATCAAATTGCAGCACTATGATGTAAGGCTGAGATATCCAAAACACCCAAATTGCAGTGAGTTTCAATAGGATTTGGCCTCCTTAACTCACTTATGACCCTTTGAAAATCCGAGTCGAAATTTCTAAATTTAGTAAATTATGAATAGCCTGTTTTATGTGTGTTGGGATTTTTGATTGTTTCGTTTTTGTGTTGTTTTTTGTAACATAACATCCTAATGTTTCTTTGGAAGAATTGATTAAATCTTCTTCTGAAACACAAAATCTGAAACTTTTCAAATGAGACCAAAAAGCGAGGCTGCCTAAGAAATAAAACAGTTAATAAAAGTTGACTGTTCTTCCTACACACATACTGTGTTTAAAAAAAAATCTTTGTTACAGTTTGATTCACAACCACATAAAAATTGAAGGAATCCAGATGAAGCTACAGTATCTGTGTTGTACTGTCTCCACAGCGGTGTTTTATGTGGGCAAACACAGTGATTGCCACCAGCAGAGGGCTGTCTTTTTAAATTACATTTGCTGCTGTGAAACTATCCTGTGGTTTCAAGTCTTAGTTGTATTGTGCTTGTTTTCCATGAGTGATCATTGCAAAATAATATAATTCTAAACCAGAAGACCTGACTGATAAAACACTGAGCCAGATTCATGTAGAGTTTTTGTTGGCTTATGTCTTGTTAACCTCTGATGGAGGATCCCAAAAGTGGAAAGGCCACCAAGTTTGAGAGACAAAGGGGACCAACAGTTCCCCAAAACTGGCCAGGAAGTGAGTGTGGCTTATGCAACACATCTTACCTGTAGCCTTCTCCACCAGGGCACTGATGAAGATCCAGCCATAAGCTGAAGCTGCTACTCACCCATGGAAATGACAAGGGAGGACGGTGGTGGAACAACAGTCTTCTTATCGTAGTGTAACTCCCCATGGTCCTGTGGCACAAAGGGCTTCACTGGTGCAAGATGATTCATAGATTCCAAGGCCAGACGGGACCATTGTGTTCATCTAGTCTGAACTGTAATATCATTTTCTATGCATTGATGAAGATTAATACGGTATCTGTTTAAAACTACAGGAAGAATATTGTGGATAGGCAGAACATATTACCCACTATCTTGAACTGGCAGGAAAATAGATTAGATGAGCTAATAGGTTTTTTCCATCTTTAATTTCTCTTGTCCTAAGGAATTCTGCATGTTCTAGGAAGATCGTATTCTTATATATAACATTTCCTTGATTCCCTATAGGTGCTCTCATAATTTAAACAAGTCTGTCCCTGGACAAAATGCCATACGCTCCACTTATACAGTTACTTTCATACTTACAGAATCTTTTGTATTTATGTACAAAATTTGATTGCTTACTTTTGGTCCTGAGTCAGCAAAGTACCTGGCTGACATCAATGGAACTGCAATTCAGAGCTTTGTTGAATTGAAGCCTGTTAGCTGTAACCCAAACACAATATGTTGGAGTAAATATAAACCATTCCACCATACGATTGTGGTATTCACTGTCTCTTAAAAATAAGAAATATTGTGGTACTCTGTTTACAAGGATTTGTCCTAGGACTAGTCGATAGTGTGTGGGGTAACTTTAAAACTTTTTGCTAAAAATATAGAAAATATAAGACTTCTTGAAATAATTTTACTGATAAAGTGCTTTTTTATCTGAGTAAAAAATAGAAACAAAAGCTCTGAAGAAACTCAAATATGAAATTGCAGAAGTACTAACTATGGCATGTGACTTATTGCTTAAATCAACCTCTGTACCAGAGGACTGGAGGAGAGCTAATGTAATGTAGATTATTTTTAAAAGGCTCCAGAGGTGATCCTGGCAACTACAAGCCAGTAAGCCTAACGTCAATACCAGGCAAATGTGTTGAAACATAGATAAACACAGTAAGTTGGGGAAGAGTCAACCCATCTTTTGTAAAGGGAAATCATGCCTCACCAATCTATTAGAGTTCTTTGAGGGGGTCAACAAATGTGTACAAAGGTGATATGGACTTTGGACTTTCAGAAAGCCTTTGACAAGGTTTCTCACCAAAGGCCCTTAAGCAAATTAAGCAGTCATGGGATAAGAGGGAAGGTCTTCTCATGGATCAGTATTGGCTTAAATGACAGAAAACAAAGAGTAAGAATAAATGGTCAGTTTTCAGAATGGAGAGAGGTAAATAGCAGTGTCCCCACAGGGATCTGTAATGAGACCTATGCTGTTCATCATATTTATAAATTATCTGGAAAGGGGATAAACAGTGAGGTAGCGAAGTTTGCAGATGATACAAATTACACAGGTCTGAAGCAGACTGCAAAGAATTACAAAGGGATCTAAAAACTGGGTGTCTTGGCAACACAATGGAAGATAAAACCATTAGAAAAGGGATAAATAATAAGACAGAAAATCACATAGTGCCACTATATAAATCCATGCTAAGCCCACACCTTGAATACTGCATGCAGTTCTGGCCGCCCCATCTCAAAAAAGATAGAATTGGAAAAAATACAGAGAAGGGCAATGAAAATGATTAAGGGCATGGAACAGCTTCCATATGAGGAGAGATTATAAAGAGTAGGACTGGTCATCTTAGAAAAGAGATGACTAAAGGGGGGATAAGATAGAGATCTATAAAATCATGAATGATGTAGAAAAAGTATTTAGGGAAGTGTTATTTACCCCTTTACATGACACAAGAACTAGGGGCCACCCAATGAAATTAGTAGGCAGCAGGTTTAAAATAAACATGAGGAAGTACTTCTTCACACAATGCACAAGTCAACCTGTGGAAATTGTTGCCAAGGGATGTTGTGAAGGCCAAAAGTATAATTGGGTTAAAAAAAGAATTGGATAAGTTCATGGAGGGTAGTTTCATCAATGGCAAGATAGTTGGGGATGCAAAGCAATGTTCCGGATGCTCCTAAACCTCTCATTGCCAGGAGCTGGGACTGGATGATAGGGAATGGATCGCTCAACATTTGCTCTGTTTTGTTCATTCCCCTTGAGGCATCTGTTACTGACCACTCGGAAGACAGGATAGTGGGCTAGATGCACCATTGGTCTGACCCAGTATGGCCATTCTCATGTTCTCTGAACCCTTTTTAAAAGCTATGTTTTGCAGGGATTCATGTGAAATTCTAATGTGTTCATGTAAATATTGGACCAGATTCTCAGCTGATTTAAATCAGTTAGCTTCTCTGCATTGATCTGCATTGAGTAAAGGTGGCACAGTCCAGCACTTGGTATAATTTACAATCCTCTTTGCCATTGTCATCTTTATTATCACAGTCATCAATAGTGCCCACTGTAATTAATGTAGAGCTCCCTCTTCAAGGCTTTCATCCTTTTTTCTTTTGTTTCTTTTGTTTTGTTTTGTTGTGGAAGCATGACAGAAATACATTATCCCCACATGTTTCATTGGGAAATGTTGTGCTAGCAAAAATGGCCAAAGTTAGAATCTTCAAATTTTGCTTTATTGAGACTTAAAAGGAATCCAGATTTGAAGAAAATTAGTTCAATATTTTTAAAGTTATGAATGTTTAAAATTCAGCAGTTCCATACATGCATATTAGAATAATTAGAAAGAGGTACACTTCTTAGGGCTTGTCTACACAGGGACACTCGAGAATTAATCCAAATTAACTTTTCGAGTGGATTAGTTAAATTGCATTAAACCCCTGTGTGGATTTTTATTTTATTCAGAATTAAAGTAGCTTTAATTCAGTTCAGCTTCATTTCCTTCCAACAAGAATTAACAATAAATCGAATTAACGTCACTTTAATTCTGAATAAGAGTATCCACCTGGGAGTTTAATGCAGTTTAACAAAACCACTTTAATTTCACACCTTCATTAATTTGGATTAATTTTCCTGAGTGTCCCTGTTTAGACCAGCCCTTACTTTCCTTGCTGAGAATTCTCATTGAAATTAAGATCTTCCTTAAAGGCCAAGAAGGCTCTTATTGAGGAAAACTGGTTCAGAAGGCATCTGAATTAGTGCAGTTCAGGAGCACATAAGCATCAGGGGACATCTGGCCACTGCAGCAGAGTCCTGTATTACACAGGACTGTATTCCTACTGTGAGTCACGCTCCACTAGCTGAATAGATAGGGCCAGTCCAAGAAACTTTCAAGATCCAGATACAGAGAAGTTCTGTAAACTCCAAAGTAGCTTTGGGTTTTCTTTCTTTCCCCTTTCTTCCTTAAAAAACAAAACCAGGGAAATTACTGCAGGCAAACTAGCTTTACTACAACACTGAAGCTGCGAAATCAGTCATTCAAAAGTCTAGAAATTTGACAAGTTTGGGTCACACTGATTTTGGTGATGCTATGCTGATGCAGATCTGGTGCCTTGCATTCAGAAGCTGAACTTTCAGAGTGTAATATCTACTCCACTTTGTGGCAGGAGGTAAGCATAGTATAAAACATGGCTAAATGGAATTGGACCTTTCCAGTCTGGAACAAAAAGGGGAAATTTTCTCATTCCAGAGTTTGGGGAGTAGAAGTTTATAAGAAGTTTCCATCCAATTTTGTTGGAAGTTTCCATCTCATTTGATTAGATTAGGTAAAGATATAATTTGCAATATCAGAAAACAAGGAGAAGAGAACACTCAGATTTGAGCCTTTTTTTTAGAAAAGAAGTCTGTGACATACTGCATTTCAGTGTAAAAGGCTGTAGGGGCCCAAGAGCTAAAGGATCTATGGAGTCAGCACAACACGCTTATAGTAAGTATCTTTCCAGTGCAGTTTCTTTATTTAAAGTTTCCATTATAAAGGAGTAAACAAAGCAGAGTAAAAGTCAGATAGCATTAAGTATCTGCAACCAGCTGGAAGAATTATTACAATGTTTTTACTGCAAACATCTGAGCAGCCTCCAGGCTAGTAAAGAAGTAATAATAGAAAATAACACAATGAATGTTGATCTAATTGCAGTTTACAATAAATAAAAATAATTATTGTAACTATTTCCATATAGGCACATTTTTAGCTGCAGTTTTACACACAAACTCTGCTTAGTTATTTCCTCTGTAAGAGCAGAAATACTGGTCTATTCTGCAAAATTTAAATATGTAAAAGCCAGACAGCTATGACCTAAAAATTGGATGGGGGGAATGGTACATTGTAAGAACTTAGAAAACAGCACAAATCACACTATTACCTTTATGTAAATGCTATTTATCAAGATGAAAGTCAGAAACTATAGAATTAGATTCTGCATCCCAGTCTGTCAGCATTTGTTTGTATGTAATTGGTTATTAATGCTGTAATTATGATAATAAATTCCAGACTTTTTAGCATAATACTCCTGTTTTACATATGGGATTATATTCAATAAATTTATTCATAAGATTTATCCAGTCTTGCAATGGAAAGTCATAAAATGTACAGAATTTATCTCAGAAAGATTGCAAGATAGTCACTGTGAGTAAAGTTGCTCATGAATTTGCCTTCCACAGAACCAAACCTGTCACTTATTGCCTTTGTGGTTTTGTTCTTAAGTGGCGCCTGTGGGCAATACAAATAATAAAAATTACAGAGCACTTATGTTGAGAAACCTTTCCCATTGCTATTGGTGCCATTTTCCTTCCATAGTAATCCGTGTCTTAACTGCTTTGCTTTGTAACAACCTGAAGGCTCTTTGAAATTGAATATGTTCACTTAAAAGATAATACTGGCACACACCATATCGGTCTGTTGGGAAGACATGTAGAAAAGGAAAACCCTGTCCATCTTTGCAATGACAAAGAACACCTTGATATTTCTTTGAACTGTTTCTACAACGGGAACATTTCCACATTCAGTTGATTGTTTTACAGATATATTTAAAGACACAGACAGAAACAGATAGTAATAATCTGCCCAGTAAATAGCTGAAGACCCATACACACATGATAAATGTATCCTAAACAGAAGAAAATAGAGGATGGAAGAGAATTTATGGTTGAGGTTAAGTCCTGGTACTGTTTGGATCTCTCAGATTAATGCTATATGGTAATATGTTCTATATTAGCATAATGCATTAAGAACACCTAACCCTAACCCCCACAGCATCAAAGAGTTAATAGAAAATCAGCATTGAATAAGATATGACATAGGCATGAGAGTCCTGCACTTGGGACGGAAGAATCCCATGCACTGTTACAGACTAGGGACCAAATGGCTAGGAAGCAGTTCTGCAGAAAAGGACCTAGGGGTTATAGTGGACGAGAAGCTGGATATGAGTCAACAGTGTGCCCTTGTTGCCAAGAAGGCTAATGGCATTTTGGGCTGTATAAGTAGGGGCATTGCCAGCAGATCGAGGGACGTGATCGTTCCCCTCTATTCGACATTGGTGAGGCCTCATCTGGAGTACTGTGTCCAGTTTTGGGCCCCACACTCAGGGCCGGCTCCAGGCACCAACTTAACAAGCAGGTGCTTGGGGCGGCCAAGGGAGAGGGGCGGCACCTGCGGCAATTCGGGGGCGGCAGGTCCCTCACTCCCTCTAGGAGCGAAGGACCTGCCGCTGAACTGCCGCCGCTGATCGCGGGTTTTTTTGGTTTTTTTTGGCTTGGGGCGGCAGAAATGCTGGAGCTGGCCCTGCCCACACTACAAGAAAGATGTGGAAAAATTGGAAAGAGTCCAGCAGAGGGCAACAAAAATGATTAGGGGGCTGGAGCACATGACTTATGAGGAGAGGCTGAGGGAACTGGGATTGTTTAGTCTGCAAAAGAGAAGAATGAGGGGGGATTTGATAGCTGCTTTCAACTACCTGAAAGGGGGTTCCAAAGAGGATGGATCTAGACTGTTCTCAGTGGTACCTGATGATAGAACAAGGAGTAATGGTCTCAAGTTGCAGTTGGGGAGGTTTAGGTTGGATATTAAGAAAAACTTTTTCACTAGGAGGGTGGTGAAGCACTGGAATGGGTTACCTAGGGAGGTGGTGGAATCTCCTTCCTTAGAGGTTTTTAAGGTCAGGCTTGACAAAGCCCTGGCTGGGATGATTTAGTTGGGAATTGGTCCTGCTTTGAGCAGGGGGTTGGACTAGATGACCTCCTGAGGTCCCTTCCAACCCTGATATTCTATGATTCTATGATGGGCCTAGTGGTTTCATCCAGTTCCTGGTATTTCATAAATTCTTATCCCCAAGGGAAAGACTTCTTTAGATTTAAAGCATTAACTTATATTTTATTTTTTAGTGTCAAACTGATATTAACTGATTTGGCTGTAATCATTAGTACTGCTAGTCACATTTACTTCATTTTCTAGTCAAGTGGATGTCATATGTATTTTATAGGAATCCACTCTAATCCAGAATTCATTATTGTACCATTTAAATAAAATGCTGCTAATTGTTCACAGTACAAGACAGTATATATGCACTCTGTAGATTTGTTTACCACCTGTAAAGTATGAGGACTTTTAACACATTTACATAAATATATATTCTACAACATAATTTTCTCTAAGCCAAATGTGACAGGGACATGGGGAAAGATTCCTGTGGGGACAAGAATGGTGCAGCAAATCTGGGTGTTATCAGATAAGTAAATATTTTGGGTAACTCTCTGACTATTTAGAGATGACAGACATAAGGAGATGTTTATTTGAATAGTTTGGCAAGGTGAGAACTTAGCTATTGAACAAGGTCAGGGCTTGTATGTTGAACTCTAATGCTGTATATATGACCAAGATAACAATAAGGCAAATAGAAATCTGTTGATGAAGTTTTCGTTCTTATTTTTCAATTGCTATATCTACATCAGCTTGTATAGATATCCTCTGTTAGAGGCTATGGCACATTGTAAAGACACCATAATGCTGCACAGTGCCTTCTTTAGTAGCTTTAATGTTGGTGGATTTATAGTTATTTATTATTTATATAGTATATAGTAATTCCACACAGCTCTGCATAGACTAGGTTAAAAAAAAACAGATCTGTGCTTTCAAGAGTTTACAGTTTAACTCCTACAAATACTAAGGAAATGATTCAGGCACAAGAAGGTGTAGAACACTGTCAGTTTTTCACAGGTCCTAGTGTATATAGAGTATACTGAAAAGATTGACTATTAACCTTTAAACATTTCTAAAGTAAAACATATGCCATTTTCTTGTTTCGACAAATGTCTTGGCATGATCTCATTATTCTTTGAGATTTATGCTTTTAAAACATTTCCAACAATGACTGTTTTGTGCAGGAACATTTGTTGTTACTATTTATTGCATGTGTGTTCTTGTTTGTGGATGTGTCCACATACATTTATTTTCTCTCCACTCTGTCTAATATGTATTTCTCCTTTTTTGTCTTTTTCAGATACCAGATACACACAGGCCTTCAGCATTCTGTCATAAGGCCTACCCAGCCTAACTGTTTACCTCTGGATAATGTGACTCTACCTCAGAAGCTGAAGGAGGTTGGCTACTCAACACACATGGTTGGCAAATGGCACTTGGGGTTTTACCGTAAAGAATGCATGCCGACACAAAGAGGATTTGATTCTTTTTTTGGCTCACTCTTGGGCAGTGGGGATTATTACACTCATTACAAATGTGACAGCCCTGGGATATGTGGCTATGACCTATATGAGAATGACAATGCAGCTTGGGATCATGACAATGGCATATATTCAACACAGATGTACACACAAAAAGTACAACAAATCTTAGCCTCTCATAATCCCAGGACCCCAATATTTTTATATATTGCCTACCAAGCTGTTCACTCTCCACTACAGGCACCGGGCAAGTATTTTGAACATTACAGATCAATCAATAATATAAACAGGCGGAGATATGCTGCCATGCTGGCCTGTTTGGATGAAGCCATCAACAATGTGACCCTTGCTTTAAAGAGGTATGGTTACTATGACAACAGCATCCTCATCTACTCTTCAGATAATGGTGGGCAACCAATGGCTGGAGGAAGTAACTGGCCTCTCAGAGGAAGCAAAGGGTCATATTGGGAGGGGGGAATCCGTGCTGTTGGCTTTGTCCATAGCCCCCTTCTGAAAAACAAAGGGTCTGTGTGTAAGGAGCTTGTGCACATCACAGACTGGTTCCCCACTTTGATCACATTGGCAGAAGGGCAGATTGATGAGGACATCCAGTTGGATGGCTATGATATATGGGAGACCGTAAGTGAAGGCAGACGTTCCCCAAGGGTGGACATTTTACACAACATTGACCCCATTTACACCAAAGCCAAAAATGGCTCATGGGCAGCAGGCTTTGGGATCTGGAACACAGCAGTTCAGTCAGCAATCAGAGTAAACCACTGGAAACTACTGACAGGAAATCCTGGATACAGTGACTGGGTCCCTCCTCAATCTTTTAGCAACGCTGGCCCCAATCGCTGGCATAATGAACGAGTTTCTTGGATGGCTGGCAAAACAGTGTGGCTTTTTAACATAACTGCAGACCCATATGAACGAGTGGACCTTTCTGGTAAGTATCCGGATATAGTGAAGCAGTTGTTGCGGAGACTTTCACAGTTCAATAAGACTGCAGTTCCTGTTCGATACCCAGCTAAAGACCCTAGAAGTAACCCTAAACTCAATGGAGGAGTCTGGGGCCCATGGTTTAAGGAGGATCAGAAGAAAAAGAAGCCAGGTAAAATTAAGGGAGAGAATAAACAAAAGAAGAACAAGAAAAAAACAAGTCAGAAAAAGGGACAGTCCTTACATTGCCGTTTGCACCTTGCTGGTAGATAGGATCAACTACTGTCATTGCATAAACCTAACTCAGTCTGCTCCAACTTTCGGGAGCTTCTGACATTCCACCAGAGTAGAAATACCAGCTCTGCACTATGATTGAATGAAAAATCTCCCCTTCTGGTTTGTTCAGCACAAGTTATCCTGACACTCTACCTGAAGAATATATAAATGCCCATGTGGCAAATGTTCTCTTCAGCACAAAAGATGTTTTCCCATCATAGCTACATTCCATATAACAATAGAAATAACTCTCAGTTCCAGTATTTCTTTGTTTGAAGGATACTTGGTGGGGTGATTCCATGCCCAAAATAGACTGTATATTTCAATAATGGTATGGAAAATGGTAGATATTCCCAAACAGATAAAGATGATCTATAGAGAGAAGTAAAACCCCAAATCTGACTCTCATTTTAGGTTATATTGGATTGTAGTCACCATGTTGTGATTTTTTTTTTAATTAAGCACAGCAAAAGTTTAAGCCCCCTAATAGTCTATATACTTTTTTTAAAAGCTGCTTTTAATTAAATTGTGTCTGTCTTACATAAATTGGAGATTTTTTTGGTGCTAGGTTACACTGTTTTCCAATAAAAACAAAAGCACACACAAGAATCAGTTAGCGCATGTCTCATATTATTTACCATAGGGATAGGCAGAGATGTAGTCTTTGAGAACACCACCAAAATGAATGTAATGTTTATACACTTTAAGTTAACTCTGCTACAGTACATAAAAACATAATTTATTTTACAGCACAAGTCAATTACTTCACGTGTATTAAAGCTTTCACAGTGGGTGATGCAAGCCACCTTTTTGTTTGATTTGATTTGCTCTATCATTAGGGGTTTTATTTTACATATCCAAATCTGCATAGTACTGTAAAAACACAAATTACTGTAAATACTGCTAAGATGCAAAAGAAGAATGATTCAGGTACATCATTTCATTATGTATTTGCCTCCAATTAATTTGAATGTATCAAAGTGATTATTTGACTCAGTAGTCACTTGAAATATTGTTGTTCCGTTTCTGTATGGAAGCTAGACTGGCTTTATGTTTTGGGGGGGGTGGGGAAGTCTACTCTAAACCTTTTATTTATATATCTATTAAAATATTTTATTTTTATGGCATTCATAAAAGTATTTTGCCTCTCCTTTGCACTGAAGGTCATAATTCAGTTCTTGATTTTTTTAAATGATAAGCTTTGTTTTGGTTTATTTTTTTTTTAAATGCAGGCTTGATTTGATGACACTTCATTTCTGAGATACAGTTCTGACCTTCAAAGAGTTACTGAATTCAGGACACTATTAAAACTGTCCTTATCTCCAAGGATGCTAATGAAGAATTCTCCAGTACCCAGATGGATGGTTACACTGGCTTTTTTAATCTTGCTCTATTACAGTAGATAATGTAATTCAGAGTTCCCATAAATAAAACAACGAGGAATCCTTGTGGCACCTTAGAGACTAAAAAATTTATTTGGGCATAAGCTTTCATGGGCTATAACCCATTTCATCAGATGTATGGAGTGAAAAATACAGTAGAAAGGTATAAATATACAGCACATGAAAAGATGGGAGTTGCCTTACCAAGTGGGGGGGTCAGTGCTAACAAGGCTAATTCAATCAGGGTGGATGTGGCCCATCGCAAATCTGTGTCTTAACATAACCTATAGCAAATGAAATTAATGCCAGCTGAACAACCTACTAGATAGCCATACCCTAACTTGTGGTAAAAATTTAAATGAGAATACCATTTCAACCATTAGAAACAGAGGGCCTGACATCTGTGTAAAGCCATTGCAGTCGATGGAGTTACACCAGTTTAAAATCAGTGTAAACTGAAATCAGATGCAGGTCCAGCATACTGATAAAAGTATCAGAGGGGTAGCCGTGTTAGTCTGGATCTGTAAAAAGCAACAAAGAGTCCTGTGGCATCATGCGTCTGATGAAGTGGGTATTCACCCACGAAAGCTTATGCTCCAATACGTCTGTTAGTCTATAAGGTGCCACAGGACTCTTTGTTGATAAAAGTACAATTTCAAAAAATAGATTGTATCTCTGCAGATAATATAACTGCTAATATCGTCTAACAAAAATCACTACAGTGCAAATTTATATAATTTCATCAAAATCAAACCATCGTCAACACAGCATCAAAAGCAAGTGTAGTTTGTTTTCTGTCTTCAGGGATAGACCTGAAATATTTTTAAGGCAACCCTGAGAAGTTTTCATAACATATGTCAGATATGTAAACTTGAATGGGGTTTGGACATTTAAAAAATAAAAAGAGTAAAATATTGGCCTAGAATTACGTTTACTGCGAGAATCTGGATTTGGGTAATCAAAATTATAAGGTAAATCAGGAAAGAAGATGATGATTTTAAAACCCTATAGTGCCAGGGAGATTTCTTAACGCACACAAATCACTCTTTGGTTTCATGTGAAATACCCCTGCGTTGTGACCTGAGCCCAGCATTAAAAAAAAAACAGGTTTCTCAGTTGTCCTGTAGAAAGGACCAAAAATATGTAATCTATAGGCAGGGCCGCCCAGAGGATTCAGGGGGCCTGGGACAAAGCGGGGGAGCTGCAGCGCTTGTACTCACCCAGCAGCAGTCCGGGTCTTTGGCGGCATTTCGGTGGTGGGGGGCCCTTCAGTCGCTTCGGGTCTTCGGCAGCACTGAAAGACCTGCCGCCGAAATGCTGCCGAAGACCCGGAGTGACTGAAGGGCCCCCCGCCGCCGAAATGCCGCCGAAGACCCGGACCGCCACCGGGCCAGGGCTCGCAGGGCCCCTGCAGGGCCTGGGGCAAATTGCCCCACTTGCCCCCCCCCCCGACCCCTGGGTGGCCCTGTCTATAGGGACAATTTGTATATTTGGCAGGACTGAGATGAGCTTATCTCTTAACGGCTAAAGCACATAAGTTATTCTCTCTATTGCTTAGAACACAGCTCTTCAATAATAGTGCAGCGTCTAATTCATTTTATCACACCAATTTCTAGCAGACAGAAAGGACAGCTTCTCCATCAATTTCCTTGGCTAATATAAATAAAGTCCATGGTAGTAAAATGCCATCATTGTACAATCAGTGACGTCCCCTTTGAAAATAAGTTTTGTGGTTGTCTTGACATTTACTGGTCAGAAGAAACCAGAGACCATTATTATATGACAATGTTTTATTGCATTATTTCTTTTTGTTCAGTTACAGAACAAAGGAAGAACTCCTTGAATGTAATTAGCATAAAGTATAATGGTGGATCAGAAGTCTCTATACTCTTATATATATTCTACATATGCCACAGGAGAAAACATTTATAAAACCAGAGGTTGCTACCAGTGCATACTTTCTAAAGATTGCATTAAATTTTAGTTCAGCTGTCCTATTCAAGTCAAGAGGTGAGGTACAGTTAAACTAGTGGGCAAAGCTCAGCAGGGTTGAAAGTTGGGTTTAAAAAAGCCTTGAAAATTTTGGAAGCATATCTGAATCTTTTATCGAACGTTTCCAAACCTTTACAATCACCCAATCACCTCTAGCTTTTGCCCTATTTACTCACAGTCCAGCTTGGTTCTTCTCATTTCCCAAAGCATACAGCGTATTCTTCCAACCTGCAATAGACCCCGTCAGCCACAGCTTCCTCTCCATGATCTTCAACCATATGTGTCTTCAATAGGACATTCTCTTTACTGAGCTGTTGTGTGATAGTGTATTCGACGCTCATTCACTCACTCACAAAGTCGAATGTGCCTAAGAATGTATTGCTCATACTCTCGGAAGTCATTAGAGTTGAACACAGCAGCCAGCTCAGCAGAGGTAACCAGAGTTGCTAAGACAACAATCCCATATTCCAAAGCAAAATTGGAAGGCCCATTGGATATTGTACAGGAATAAGGAGGAAAGGCATTACTTTTTTGAAGCTGAAAAATGTGTGCAAAGACAGGCCTGCATTTACATTTTCAAGAAAGAAAGTCTTGCACACTCTGACCCTTCAAAACAGTTTCATTACCCATTTTTGAAGTGTTTAAAGGAAGAATAGGGTTTTTTGTTATATGGGCTGCTGTTCACCATATCCTATCATGGGCACATGGACAAGATGGGGCGGGCATCATCTATGTGGGCTGGTTCGAACGTCCTCACATGGCATCAACACTGTCTGCAGGAGCCTTGGAAACACCATATTGAAGACAGATGCTTCTTTTCTCCCTCTTCCCATGTACTCTTGGTGACCGTGTTTTTGTGAGAGATGAAAGCTGCTTTCCTTCCTTAGCCCCAACCCTGCAGTTCAGTACTTCCTCACTGCAGCACCGTGCAGAAGGAAAAGCAGAACTGGCAGGTAAGAGAAAAGAGAGGAATCTAAGGGAGGGAAAAGAACTGGAGGGAAAACACCCCCTGGCTCCTGACACATCATCTTTAGATACTGTACATCACCCTCATTTTCATTTGAAAAGCTGGCAGATATGAAGACGCCTAATCCAGTCCTTTTCGGTATTTTGTTTCTCAAGCTTCGTCAATCCCTACCTAAAACCCCATTCAATGCTTTTAAAATTGCTAAATGGTTTTATTATCCACTATTGAGAGTTAGCTTTTTTGGATTTAGCGTGACGTGAAACTGGAGGCATAAGAGTTTCCTTGCTGCAAATAAAACAAAGATAAGTGGAAGTGCATGTTATGAATGGTAAATGATTCTTTAAAATGACAGTCTCTGTATGTGACTCATTCTGTGGGATGTGGGGAAAAGACTCAGGCTCTGAAGATGATTTGTCATCACTAATGGATGCATTAACAGCCAAAGCAATCCAACAGATCCCTGTAGCCTTTGGGACATGAGCGTTTTTGAAAAGTGGACTATGCCAGTAAAGCAAGCAACTCTTCCCTCTCATATTGAGGTAATGGATTTGAGATCAAGTTGGTAAAGAACACTCATGTTTCCATCTGGACAGAACTAAACTTCATGAGGAATCTGAGGTATTGTCTAGACATCACCAAGCATTGAAAATTAATTATTTTATGGTTTTGCTGGACGTTCCTAACTTCCCCCCTTTTTCTCTCCCTCACACATTCCATATACAAACACCCTCAGGAACCATTCAGCACACAGATACGTGAGGGATTGATAGTGGGATATGAATCTTTTCATCTCTTGGTTACTGATTCAAATCTAAATGAGCTACACACTCTCCTCGCAAGGAGTGTCTATTCGGGACAAAATTAATTCAATTCCCCGAGGCAAGACAGTATGGGAATGCTTTCTTTTCCTATTCTGTGAATAAATAGAGGGCATCAGTCCTGACAGTTGGCATTACAGCACCTTTCACAAGCACTGAATTTTCAAATTACAAAAATATATAATAACCGCTGCCCCTCCTGCCCCCCCCCCACATGCATTCCACTTAAAACAAAAAAAAAAAAAAAAACCCACCTCACTATATTACACATGGATGATAATCTTTCTCCTGGTATTTTCCTGCATTTTAGAATCTAAAATTGAGATAATTCGGTTCATTTTTATTTCTCTTTGGTAAAACCTCTACTGATGTGTCCAAACATCACAGCTTGGTGAATGTATATTATATGGAAAATCAAACATTCACTTGGTTCTAGTACTCTATTGTTTATTTTCCTGGTTTCCTAGGAATGGCAGAAGACACAAATTACCATGAAGAGGATCGTAAGACTTATTTTTGCTCTGACATAACTCAGTACCCAATTCAGCAGCCCGGCCCTATTCAGCAAAGTTCTTAAGCATATGCTTAACTTTACTTCAGTGGAATTAAGAACATTCTTAAGTGTTTTGCTGAATAGGGATGAAGTTAACTACATGCTTAAATGCTTTGATGAATTAAGATTTTTGATCTAAGGAGGAAGGCCATCAGAAAAAAGTGAAACCTTCTCTTTTTCTACATCATGCTGCTTGTCACCTCTACTGGGACAGTTAATGATAACAGATGTAAACAGAGCCGCCGCCACCACCACATAGGAACCAAATGAGTGCCTGAATGTGAATTAACATTACAGCATAGCTCTGTTCTTTAGTGCAGTGGTTCTCAACCAGCGGTTCTGGGCCCACTGGGGGGCTCTGAGCAGGTTTCAGGGGGTCCACCAAGCAGGGCTGGCATTAGACTTGCTGTGGCCCAGAGCAAAAAGCCAAAGCCCCTCTGCATGGGGCAAAAGCCTGGGGTTCCAAGCTGCCACCCAGGGCTGAAGCCAAAGCCTGAGCAACTTAGTTTCACAGTAGCAATTGCCCTGCTTGCTACCTCCTAATGCCCTGCTTTTTATATGCAGAAAAACGTGGCACAGGTGGGCCGTGGAGTTTTTATAGCATATTGGGGGGGCCTAAGAAAGAAAAAGGTTGAGAACCCCTGCTTTAGTGTGTTTGTTTTCAAGCTACCTTTTTAATTCTATTCATTTAAATTACAATCAGAAAGACAGTTTCTAAGTAACATAGCTTATTAATTTACCTTTTTGCCTATTTCCATAATGGGAGGAAAATAAGGACCTGCGATGTCACTCCAACACTTTCTGAAAAACATATTTTTAAAATGTCTAATTAAAAAACCTAGGTGTTTCAGTAAAAGTCAAGTATTTAATCACATTCAATTACTGCAGAACTTGAAGGAACATATGTAATGTTTGATGCTGATCTCTAGATTTGATTAAAAGACCGTTTCTGTTAATCACTTGACAAGGCCTGTTGTGACAAAGCCTACAGATTGACCCTAATTGTGAGCTCAACTGTAAAAAGTGAGTGACAGTTTATAAATGTCACAATAACCTATAACAATAGCTGTTGATGGGAAAAGATACAAAAGGAGAAAGAAATCTGAATTTGTGTAAAACAAAAAGGCTTACTGATATAACTCAAGAATTATGTCAAGATCCTGCCGGGTAAGCAAGAGAAGTGTGGGAATGAAAAACCAATGAACCAAAATTGGTGTATCAAACGTTGGCCTAATTGATGGACAAAATAGTGAGAGGACAGGCTACTCTGCCCATCACTCCATTTTAGATTCCTCAGAAAGAGACTTAGGGAGGTAAGAAAAATAGCAGCAGGACTACTGAAAGGCGAGAGAAGGGGAAGGCGCGAGCTCCTCCATGATGGCTGCAACCCCCACTGTTTCATGGTCCCCCATACCTTTTTCATCCTAATCCTGAGAGATGTCCCTGACCAGACCAGGCTAAAGAAAGGGAGCCAAATGGTATCGCTACTTCCACTGCCTTTGGCTAAATCCCAAATACCACCTGGGATGTCATACTTTGTCACTCACTTTTCCTTCCCCACCTTATTTCTTGTCTTTCCAGTCCTTCTCCTTTTTCCTTTTGTCTAATAAGAGTCTAGCTAAGCTGGACACTTTGTATATTTTGCAACACTGCTGTATATTTGTGATCAGAAAGAGGCAGCTAAAAACAATTCCCTAAACAGCCCATTACAAGTTTGCCAGGTCTTGGACTGGCTGATAAGACTGTGTGCTGTATCTGTGTTTGTTCCAGCAGCGAGGTCACAAGTGAGAGTCAACACCAGAGAAAGAAGCTGCATTCTTCTGTCTTTGCTGTTCTTCTCTTTCCTTTTTGTGTGTTTGTCCTGTTTTGTCTTTGTCTTAACAACATCAGCTCCAGTCCATCTCAACTAACTTCTCTTTTCCCCAAAGGGCCAATTACCATTTTAATGCCAGCTAAGAGATTGTCCTGCCAGGGAGGTTTTCTTTCTTACCAGGGAAAGGTAACAAGGGATGTCGTTGAAATGAAAGACTTATTTAATACTTTATATTTCAAATGCTTTAACTATTTTTCCTTTTTTTCTGTATCTTTTTAATAAAAGGTTAAAAGGAATTTTAATGATGTGCTTGCCATGGTACTAAGCAGGCTGAGGTCTCTATATACCAGTGGTTCTCAAATTATTGTACTGGTGACCCCTTTTATATAGCAAGCCTCTGAGTGAGACCCCCTTTATAAATTAAAAACACTTGTTTATATATTTAACACCATTATAAATGTTGGAGGCAAAGCGGGGTTTGGGGTGGAGGCTGACAGCTTGCGACCCCCATGTAATAACCTCGTGACCCCCTGAGGGGTCCTGACCCCCAGTTTGAGAACCCCTGCTATATACCAAACCAAAACCTTGGTTAAAACTGTTTAATGTTGGACAATTTCTGGATCATGTTAACATGTTTGACTCTTTGGGCCCATATATTCCATCTAAATTAATACAACATTTTTTACATCCTAAAGGGTTAATATATACTCAGAAGTGGCATCTTGGCAAACAAGCAATACTTTTCAAAGTTGGTTTAAAAATCCTTAAATGTGTTGAACTGGTTTGGAATAAGCATGCAAAGTAAACATTTTTTTTTTCAAAAATAAGAAAGAGTTAACAATTGTTTTATAGCAATTGATAATTTGTCTAAAAACTGTTTAACAAATGCTTTGATTTGTTTTCCCATTTTCTTTTGTTAATTTTAATGTTTATAGCTTTTGTAAATGGTAATAACTTCAAAGTTTTAATGTAAAGAATTTTTTAAAAAAAGCAAAAGTAGCAAAAATGAAATGTTTTAAATTGTTGAAGGTTAAGGTGCTAAAGCAAACTTTTATTGAAAGAACATCTTGGGTAATTCCCCATGTGAACAAAATGCCAGCTTAATTCAGGGCTGCTACTGAAGTGACTCTGAATTGAATTTCAAACCACCTGAACCAAGAGCTGTTGCAATACCAAACATTTTGTGATTAATTTTTTTGTATCTTTTAATAAAAGGTTAAAAAGTGTGTTTGCCATGGTATTACACAGGCTGAGGTCTCTGTATACCAAACTCAAATCTTGTTTAAAACTGTTTAATATTGGAAAATTAGGATCTTCTTAACGCTTTTGATTTTTGGGTCAATTTAAACCATCTGAAATAATACAACAAGCCATATGATTCCTTTTTTTTTTTAAATTAAGATTTGCTTCTGCAGGGGAAAACTGGCTAATACTTAACTGCACCCAGAAGAAATTCAGTCTTTAAATGTATGAATATTTTTCCAGTGCAAGTGTGTAAAGGGTCATTTTAAAAGAATATAAATAGAAGCACAGTTCAGTGCATTCACTGAGGATTGCCAGAGTCTTCTGTAGAGTAATTTATCCTATTATCTAATTGCAAAAAAGAAGTCATCCTCTATGTGTTTGATTTGAAGACCACTTGAGGACTTTAAACCTATTCTTATAAACTGTTTGATGAAGGGCCAGAAGAAGAGCTTTTATTTACTAAAGGTCTTCTCTAACATTAAGTGAGCTATTAGGTATATACTGGGGGACCTCTTTAAAAATGTTCAATTTTATGGATAGACAGAAATGAGCCAACTTTGAACTGACACTTCATTCTCAGGAGGGTTTTGCACTTAATTTTCAGGAGAGTGAGGTACCAGAGATGAACGAATGACCCAGGTGGCCACAAATGCAACATCTATCTGTTCTTACTAATGTGTGTCTACTTATGGAGAGTTGGTGAAACCTTGATGAAGTTGTGTGTGACAGCTGCCCTTCATTCAAGATAAAGGTAAGAAGCAGTTAAACTCCTTCTTGGAGTAAAATTAGCTGAGATAATAGGAGCCAATTTAGCTATGTGGGTGGAGGGTTTTCACTGGGTATTGTTAGATGGAGATGTGTATGTGTGAGAAGCACTTCCGAAAAAAAACAAACCCCCAAAACAAGCAGACAGCAAGAGCACTGGGAGAAAGTGAAGAGAGGGAGCTTTTGGGGCAGAGTTTGGGCTGGAAAGAGGCTTGGAATTGTGAGCAAAGAAACTGCCTCCTGTTCTTTGATTCCTGCTGTGTTCAGGGAAATGGAACTTTCCACATTCTTTGTAAATAAACAGGATTGTATCAAAGAAATACCTGACCCTATCATCAATTTCTCCTAACGGAAACACCCCGCAAGACGCCATATAGTGTCTAAGCAATTGGGCTAACAATATGAACCAGTTATCTCTGGGCTCTCACAACCTATTGAAGTCATTCAAACTTTGATTGCCCATTTCTCTTATACTCATTGCCTTCCTGCCTTTGTTTCATTAGAGGATTTCATCACGTTTTACCACATTTCCTTCTAAACTATCTGAAAGAGATCCTAGTGGCACTTTATTGATGACCTCCACCCATCTCAGACTGCTTATGCCCTCATGCAAACTCTATTTACCAAGCCAGTTTTTTATGCACACAAGTAACTCACCCCCTGCACTATACATGTAAATCTTGTAGATTTGAAAGTTAGACCTCTGTGATCCACGCCCACAGTAAAACCTAAAGGACAGAGGGGAAAAGTAATCAAAAATCCCCATGGCTTGAAAGTCATAATGCAATAAATTCTACCCTCTATGAGGAAGGATTAGTGGAAGCATGGAGGGGGCACGGGGCATGGCTGTGAACTCTATGACCTCAAGGAAATCAGGTTATGACCCTACAGAGCTCCAGTTATTCAGCAGTCTCCTCCTCCTGTCAGCACAGCTTCCGTGGGAGTTGACCTGCCATTAGCTATTTACCCTTCTTCTGAAAAGAATCAGTTTTGAAGCCATAGGGTTAATTCTGTTTCCAACATTATTAATAACTGTGTGGCTTTCTGCTGGAAAATCCTCTTATGTGGTAGGTCACTGCTTCCACCTTCGCTTGCCCCAGCGAACACCAGGCTCCCAAGAAAGGAGAACATGCAGTGTTGACTCCATTCCCACCATCCTTTTCTGAGAAGGTGGGGGGCTTTCTACCACTTCATAAGTCTGGGTGTCAGGTGACTGGTCAGGAAGTGGTTAAACTATAAAGTTTGTGTTTAGCCACTGAGAATGCCCGACTGCAATAGTTATTTCCAGTATAATGCGCAAGCAGAGACTGAGCTGAGTGCTTGTGCTGTTACTGGTTCTTTTTTTCCACCCACTCTGCCTCCTAAGTACTTCCTAAACATAGAGGATGAAATCCTGGCCCTATTGAAGTCAATGGAAGTTTTGCTATTGACTGCAAAAGGGCCATGATTTCACCCATAACCTTTGCCTTCTCTTTTGCTCCTCTCTATGCCACAGAATGGAAAAGAGCATGGAGCCTTCAGCCTGCTGAACTGCAGCACTGTCCTAAATGTCCATCCTCTCCTGTATCACTCACTGTACTGCCGTAAAGAAATTCAAGAAAGTGCTTTACATAATCTTATCATAAATTCATGCCTAGCATCCATCAATAGGGTACTGTTCTCATGTTCCTGTCAGTGTTTATAGTACTAGTATAGTGCTAAAGACAAGGAGGCTTATCAGGATGCAATTTCCGGTACCTTTCTTTGATTCCTTTTAAATTATAAGTGCTAGCTTCTCTCAGGTGCAGCCATATCTTCCCCATTTCCAAGGTTTTAAATATGTAGTAGAGAATCTGATCATCAGTAGATTATCTGATCTGCACATCATCATCTGCTCTTCACAAATGATAATCCGTGTTCGGGTAACAACAGATATGCCCAGATATTTGGGAATCAGTAGACAGAGAGTCAAGAGATGTGGAAGGTATGAGTAGTGTATGAGAAAAGGGATATTAGGGAGTTAGATAATCAATTCTATGCTACCTGATAGAGGTGACACTCTCTCTTTTACTACAATGATCTGTTCATGTGACCTGAATTTGTGTGCACAAATCAGGTGATCATGCATCTAACTACAGTGCCTGATATTTGGTTAGGGAGTCAGGCTGTGAATTGGGACAGTTGGGTTCAAGTCCGTGCTCTGCCACAAATTTCATGAGAGACCTTGGGCAAGTCACTTATCCTCTGTGCTGCAGCTTCCATTTGGAAAAAATTGGGATAACAGTAATTACCTCTACGTGATAGGGTTGTTGTGAAGATAAATATGGTATCATGAGGTAACTGGGGACCACAGAAGTGCCAATGAGAGAGAGAGAATTAAATACATTACATATATGAGTGCAAATGCATTGTGTGTGCATGAATATCAAAGCCCTTTGAAAACATGGCCTTTGACATTTCTCTGGCAACATGATACCATGTTGAAGCCTGGTTCTGGGAGGTGGGAGATGACTTGCCTTCCTGTTTTACTTGGCTTCCTGCTTACCCATAGAGAAGCTGTGACATCAAATGCAAGTACATTTTTAAGAATCCATTGGTTTTGATGGAACAAAGCTGACTCTTGCATTGCAGCAGCTTGGGCGGAGGTTTCAGATACAGGAGAACATGACTGAACACCTGCTGCAAGTGCAGGTCTCTGCTACTATGTGCAAGTGGCCCAGAATAAATTTACTTTTCTTCATAAGAAAATACACACAGGGCAACAACACGTTGGGGAGAATTTAACAATAGGAAAACTATGCAACATTTCTGTCCTCTTCATTTTTTACCACTCTGCTGGTCTTTGCTCATCCACAAATGTTATCTACATTGATTTTATATTTACTTCCAGATCATTGAGGAAAAATTTGAATAGCATCAGGTCTAGTATTGATCTCTGTGGATCCCCAGTAGAAACAACCTCATTTGATGATTCCCCACTGATAGTACTAATTTTTTAATAACTGTCATGTGGTTATACTTCAGCCTGTTGATTGCCTGGTTTAGCAGCAACTCAATGACCTGGAGAGTGAAGCTGGAGTTCAGAAGACTTGGGAGCCTTGATTGTGGCTTGAATGAATTGAAGAGGCATTTCTCAAATGCTGAGAACTACTGGCAGCACTGAGCTCAGAGCATCCCCTGCTGCTTGAGTCTTGCAATGGCATTGGTATCACTGATGTTAGCTGTGCAAGAGACCTGCCACTCTCCCTTCTAAAGGCAAGGAGCCAATCCAATGGGGAACATGGGAGGCCTGGTCTACTTAGTTTGGTGTGTCCTTTTGCTGTTGCTATGTCAGACAATTTCTTACCATAGGATCAGGTTTGTGTACATCGAAACAATTTGTTTTTATGCGAAAGAATATCAAAATCTTATTTGAAACAGTCCAGTTTCAATGTACTGCAATGTACACTTTTGGCCAAATACCGAGGACTTTGGGTCAGGAATGAAAACGAAGGGTATGTCTACATTGCAATTAGATGCCCATGTCAGCTGACTTGGCCTCGTGGGGCTTGGGTTAAGAGGCTGTTTAACTGTGGAGTAGACATTTGGGCTTGGGCTGAGCTCTGGGACCCTCCCAGCTTGCCCCTTAGCCCAAGAGCCCGAGTCTGGTAGTGTGGGCTAGCCGCAGGTGTCTAATTGTAGTGTAGACATACCCTAAGAGGCTGATCCTGCCACTCTAATTCAGGGTGGCAGAATCAAGCCCTTTGTTATTATTCCTTACCTAAGGAATCCAAGGATCTCATCCAACATATATTGATTCCAGCAGTGAGATGTGCCAGAGCAGATTTAAATAAACCCCTTGTAGTAGTTTACATAATTGGAGTGTTTTAGTGGTTATCTTTTCCCAGGAGGGTTTGTTCAACATTGTGAGATGAGACACCAACATCATAAAATAATAACAAAGAACTACTGGAAATAGAATAGCTAATTTTTTAGACAAATGAGGTGTCCAAATTTTCTATGCTGGTTCTGAGTATGAAATAGTGCTTTATAATTAATTAGGGATGAAATTCATCCCACACTAAACACCCCCCCCCCACACACACACACACACTCAGAAACTACTGTGATGAACATAACATACATGCCTAGATATCTTATTATTTATAAGCTTTTCTAGGGTGCTCTGTGCTGGCCCCCTTACAAACATTTACTGAATCTATCCTCACAACTCTGTGAGGCAGGAAAGCATTCTTATCTCAGTTTTACAGATGGGCAGATGTGGCAGGGCAGACTCGGTCTCACCTACTTTCTAGTCCGCAAATGTCTCAGAGACCTTCTTTGGGTAAAACACCTTGTGCGGTTTATTTACAGGACTCTTTTCCACCACCTTCACATACTATATAGCCTTATACCAACAGTAACATGAAGGCCTCAGCTCCTGAGGCAAGGAAAGGAAAGATCTCTTGTGGCTCTGACTCTACAAGACTGACATCCCTCCCCACCTTCCTTCCTATGCTTTTTGTACCTTCTGGTAATGAGTTAATTTGCCTTTGAACTCTCTCCAGCTCATCCCAGTCAAACTATTGGGTGCCGTTCCCATAGTCAGGTGTGCTCTGGGCAACTAATGGGAGTTGCAGTGGTCAGAGTGTTGCTTGTGCCCCACACTCTGTCATAGCAACTAAGACACAGATTTGTCCAAAGCCACCTGGAAAGTTGGTGGCAGAGAGAGGCAAAGAACCCAGGTGTCCTGAGTCCTAGCCCCATGCCTTAACCTCAAGATCATCCTTCCTCAAACACTTAATGCCCACTTTTAGGGTGCAAGGAGTGCAGAGGGATTTGCAGGGGCTTCTACACTTGAGTAAATTTCACACTAAAAATCTGTGGCACCAAAAATTTAGTTAATAATATTTTTTTGTTTGAGAATAAAATACTTGTCACTTGTATAGCACAAGCTATCTTCTACTTTAAAAAATCTTTGCAGACATGAATGAGTTCAGTCTCTCAACATCCTCTGAGATAAAAAAATAATTATTCCCATTTTCCAGGTGGGGAGACTGAGGTACAGAATTGCCTATGGTCACACAAGAAGACTGTGGAAGAGCTGTGAATAGAATGCCAGAGTCCAGACTCCCATTCAGAAGACCCTCCCTCCTCCTCCTCTTGCAAAAGTGACAGCTACATAAATAAATAAGAGATGTATGTATAACAGAAAAAGGGGGAGGGGGCGTCATTTTAAAAATTAATTTAGTGCTGGTGAAAATGGGACTTATTACTTTTTTTGTGATTTGGGAAGAAAGACTATGAAATATGCTCCAGAGAATCATAGAAATGTAGGGCCAGAAGGGATCTTGAGAGGTCATCTAGTCCAGCTCCTTGATCTGAGGCAGAACCAAGTATACCTAGACCATCTCTGACAAGTGTTTGTCTAACCTGTTCTTAAAAACCTCCAATGATGGATATTCCACAACCTCCCTTGGAAACATACTCAAATGGTTAACTATCCTCATAGTTAAAAATCTCCCTTGCTGCAGATTAAGCCTGAATTCAATTAATCACCTTAGGTCTGGCCTACACCAAAGGTTTTTGTACCAGTATAACTGTCAGTTAGCAGTGTGATCTTATACTGATATAGTTATACCAATACAATCACAAGTGTCAACATAGTTGTATGGGTATGAAGTTGCCTGATAACTGTCTAGCTTAGGCCAGGTCTACAAACAGACTTTTGCTGGTATAGCTATGGTCAGGGGTGTTAAGAGCTGTGATCCCTGACTGACAGAGAGGTGCTCACAGAAGCCCTTAGTGTAGACGCAGTCATGTTGGCAAAACTTTGCTTTTAAGAATATAACGTGTTCAGTCGGCAGTCCCTCTGCAGTGAGTGGCCTTGCAGCCCGATGCATGGGATCACAGTACCACTCGATTTGGGGGCCCACTCAAATGGGGCCCAGGGCAAACTGGCCCTTTGCATCCCCTCCCGTTGGGGAGGCTGTGGGTGCTTATGCCCATTAAATCTGCAGTGCATGGAAGCTGTTCTTGTGGGTTATGCCACAGACAATAGTGCATGTGAGACCAGAATGCTGCAGTACTCAGTTTCTGGCACTGATCCAGAATGGCTTCTAACACATCCCCTGTTTTTCAGCTGCTGACTAAAAGGTAGATTTTAGAAAGGTCAGAAGTTGAGCAAAAGTCCTTGGAGAAGCTAAAGATGGAAATACTTCTCAAATGAGACATTTCACACATGCTGAGCTGAGACTGCTCTAGGCAGGTTTCTCAGAAGAACAGCAACCTCTCCTGCTTGGGAGGCAGGGGGACGGCGAGCTGCTTAGCATTTTTTAACTTTGAGTTTTAGAGGCCAAACATGATACCATTGCTTGATGTTGAATGACAAGAACACAATGTAAATAAAAACCCAAGGGGCTGACTTTCCCAGTATAGGAGAGCACAGTACTTTTAAGATCATGAATATGAAAGCCATGCTAGTGCGTCACTCCTAATTGCCTTCCTGAGTAGTTACTGAGCTACAAACACAAATCTGAAGAGCTGTTTAAAAGAAACCCAGCTCTACTCTTACACATTTTTTCAGAGAGGTTAAGCTCAGATTGCCAGCAATTGGCAAAGCAGTAATGGTTTACAAATGCTAAGGGCACCCTCACTGAGAGTGAGCAGAATGCTGGGCAAAAGGAAGGATGTATGGGATAGGGAATAATTGGTTGGTGGGGGGGGGGGGAAGAATTCCTTTCCCTTCCTCGAAAATTGCTAATTTCTAGAACTCGATAGAACCTCTCTGAAGGTTCTGATACGTTCTGCTTATCTTTTTTCTCACTCTGCTTTCCCTTTCCATTTGGCTCTGCAGTTCTAGACTTCATCTATAGGTGGAAAGTCCCAAATTACTCTGAGAAAAGATGATCTGGAAGTATTTTTGGCACTACTAGAAGCGGGAAATACGTGAAGCCTCATGAGTTCATTCTTGCAAGATTTCCAGCCAAATTTTGCAGCCTCAAGGGTATTCAAGCCAACCATGAATTCTATACCTCCCCTTAAATAGAACCGTTCCAAGGTGAGAGTCTAGAGAAATGCAAAAATCATGACCCAAAAAGTAAAAGAAAGCCACCCCGTCAGCTTCCTGCACTGATCTCTGATTCTTCACCAGAGAGTCAAGCTTCACAAAACATGGAAAAATGTACAGTCTATAGACTGTGTAAACTTTCAGATTCTTGACTGAACAGCTCCCACATAGTATTATGAAGGACCTCTTGAGGAGACTGGCTGAAAGTTTATAACATGGCATATTGCCAGTATTAGACCATTAGGCAAAACAAGAAAACCAATGGAAAGGAACACTATTGGCTATTGCTTTCCTCCTCCCCCTGTACTTTCCAGCCAGGTTTTGCAAACATTTGAATGTGAGGGAGAATAGAGAAGTTGATGAATTGTTGGAAAGGAAGGGAAGTTATTAACTTTTCATTTGCCTGGCTTGCTAGCTTGGGTCATGTTAGAGGGTATAACTATTGTTCAGTAGTGTTGGAGAAATTTTTTAAAATGTATTTGTAAGAAATAACAAGGCCTCCTAGATCAAATGGATAAGAACCATTTTGAAGATGTATAAATCTAAAGAAATAAAGGGAATACATTTGTGTTCTTTTTAACCCTTCCACCTCTCTTCGCAGGGGTGCGGGGGGTGGGGGATGATTTGGCCCTTAAACAGTTGCTGTACTTCAACCCAGAGATGTCCGCACTTCATCAGTGGGTGAAGTGAGTTCTATATATGTGTGAGAATCTCACCCCTACTTTGACTCCTTAATGCCATGTAAAAGGGTCAGAGTGATGTAAAGGGGCCCTAAAAGCCCCATATCTGGTCCAGGGAGGATTCCCTTGATACAGGCACTGTGGGAAACAGCAGCAAGGCTGCCTTCCTAGGAGCACTCACATGCCCAATTCCAGGCAGTGCTGTACCCCATGGGCAGTCTGGCTCTTCTAACTTAGACAGGTCCCCAGGGCTATCTAAGTTACACTATCTCAGTTATGCTGGGGGCCTCTCCAGAGCCTTTAATAGCCCAGGATCAGGAGGACAAAAGGTGTCTTAAAGCTGCCCTATCTCCTCCTTTCCCATGACTATGAGGCCTGCGCTGCACCTCTTAGGGTTTGTCTACATTGCAGCTGGGAGGGTACTTCCCAGCCCAGGTAGACAGACATGCACTAGCGCTGCTTGAGCAAGTGCAGTAAAAATAGCAGTATAGCCAAGGGTAGCATGGGTGGCAGCTCGGGCTAGCTGCCTGAGTCCAAACCTGACTGGATTCCCCGGTTACGTACTTGGGCAGCTAGCCCAAGCCAACAGCCAGGCTACCCCTGGTGACACTGCTATTTTTAGCACAGTTGCTCGAGTAAAACTGGTGCATGTCTGTCTACTCAGGCTAGGAAACACACTCCCAGCTGCAGTGTAAACATACTATTAGAGACACAGCACAGAATCTCATCACGGGATTGTTAATCCACGAGTAAAGTTTCTAAAGCTCTTTAGGATACCTCTGAATGAGAAGGTGCTATATGGCAATAATATTATTGGCAATAATAAATGGCACAATTGCTCCTCTGTATGGAATTAACCTCAGTTGTGTTTTCCTTTAAGTTGACCATGTAAATGGTTAACCCTTTTCTAAGTTTATTATTTTTGTAACAATTGTGTTCTTATGCAGCTCATAGGGCTGTTTATCAGTTGTATTGAATATTTTCAATAGTATGGAAATGCTGACTAGTGGAATCAGCGGGCCTCATTTTGTAATCCTGGCTCCGCCACTGTACTGCCGTGTAACCATGGACATATCATTTAACCTCTTTGTATCCGTTTCCCATCTGTAAAGTGGAGATAATCACCAGAGGGATGTTGTGAAGTGTAATAGCATAGCACTTTGCAGATAACGGACCAAATCATGAAATCCTTAATCAACATTTCACAGGGAAAACTGCCATTGAAATACCTTCATGAAGTAATCAGTGTGTTTCAGTCCTTTGAGTGATCAATTGGGACAGGTTTCATAAGTGGGCATTTTCCTTGATTAAAGACTGAGTAAAAAAATCCAATAAAGACTTCAACACTTGGCCCAGTAAACACAGAATGCTCTATTAGACTAATGCTCAAAAAAGGCTAGTATTATTCTGTGGTGTGTTAACAAAAGTGTTGTATGTCAGACATAGGAGGTAATTATTCTGCTCCACTTGGCACAGGTGAGGTCTGACCTGGAGTATTGATCCAGTGTTAGCTGCCACAATAAGAAGGATGTGGCGAAACTGGAGACAGTCCAGAGAAGAGCTATAACACTGATAAAAAGTTAGGAAATCTGGTCTTTGAGGAAAAGTTAAAAAATGGGTATGTTTATTCTTGAGAAAAGAAGCCTGAGGGGAGGACTGATAACCATCTTCAAATATGTTAAGGGCTGTTATAAAGAGGACGTTGATCAGTTGTTCCCCATGTCCACTAACAGTAGGTCAATAAGTAATCAGCTTAATATGCAGCAATGGGAGATATTAGGAAAACGTTCTATAAGGATAGTTAAATACTGGAATAGGTTACCAATGGAGGTAGTGGAGTCCCATCATTGGAGGTTTTTAAAAACAGGTTAGACAAATACCTGCCGGGGATGTTCTAGGTATACTTGGTCCAGCCTCAGTGCAGGAGGCTGAACTAGATTACCTCTTCCAGACCTACATTTCTATGATTCCTTGTCAAAAAGGAAAAATAAATGGCTTGCAAATGCAGATATTTGGGTGGGTGCATTTCATATAAGTGGACTGGAGTGCTCTGAGACTGTGTGTTTCTGATTGGCTGGAGTTTAATGGGGGTGGGGCTCAGGAGCTATGAGGCCTGCCCCAGCATTACCATACTGAGCCTAGTTTGGGAGCTTGGCTCAGCTATAGGTCCACTCTAGCTTTGGGAGACTTAGTCAGCCTGGCTTTGGCAGATGCTCTGCCCAGTTTGAAAGATTTGCTCCAGCTAGAAAGACTTTTCCTGGGTTGGGAGGTTAGTTTAGGCTCCAGCTTTGGAAGACTTAGTTAGCTGAGATTAGGTAGAAGCTTGTCCCAGGCTTGAAACACTGAGTTTAGCCTGGAAGCCTGACAGAGAGCTGTATCTAGGGTGACCAGATGTCCTGATTTTATAGGGACAGTCCCGATTTTTGGGTCTTTTTCTTAAACAGGCTCCTATTACTCCCCACCCCCAGTCCCAATTTTTCACATTTGCTGTCTGGTCACCCTAGCTGTATCAGATTTTTGTTCAGCCTAGACAAAGGCTTTATTTAGCTCAGGGGTCGGCAACCTTTCAGAAGTGGTGTGCCGAGTCTTCATTTATTCACTGTAATTTAAGGTTTCGTGTGCCAGTCAGACATTTTAACGTTTTTAGAAGGTCTCTTTCTATAAGTCTATAATATATAACTAAACTATTTTTGTATGTAAAGTAAATAAGGTTTTTAAAATGTTTAAGAAGCTTCATTTAAAATTTAATTAAAATGCAGAGCCCCCCGGACCGGTGGCCAGGACCCGGGCAGTGTGAGTGCCACTGAAAATCAGCTCGCGTGCCGCCTTTGGCACACGTGCCATAGGTTGCCTACCCCGATCTAGCTCTAGAAGTTCTTACCTTAGCTGAGAGCTATATTGCTATGAATTTGCTCTGGAAATTTTTGTAACTGAATTCATTTAATTTCCTATGGGACCTAAATTTAAAGAAGTATATATTTTTTGCTGTATGTTTAGTGCTCCTAAGTCATTTTCTGCCTCTTTTCTCTTCACAATACCTGAGTCTATGACTCACAGCTCACATGTGTCAGAACTCTCTGTGATAATATGTCAAAGAAGGGGAAAAGATGAATTAATGCCATTCCAGTATCAAATTTCTGAAAATATAAGCCTCACCAGAAGTAATGAATACTTTCTCAGAGTATAAGATATTTATTAACAACAAATTTTGCAGGGATATCATATTTTTCCTTCAAAGAATGATTTTCAAACAGAAATGTTAATTGTGCAGCATGTAAAGGGAAGCCATTAACAAATGAGAACTGTGCTTGATTACACTAAATAGTCATCTCAAATAAATTCCCTGATTGTCTTAACCTTTCCTTTTTTCACACTTAGCTCATCTGCATGTGATAAGTGTTAATAGTTGAACTGTTCGTATAAAAAGGATGAGAGCCGATTCATCCATAGTGATATAAATAAAAACAGATGATAGATGAAATCTAATGGGAACCAGCCATATCTGTATTACAACAGCAGCATTCTATAACAGGCTATACAGTGCACTGGGGATATGTTGGGGTGGGGAGTAAAACTTTTTACTTGTTATATTATCCACCTGAGGGGCCCAGTCACATTAATATAATAGATTCAATGAAACTTGCAAAGACAAAAACATTAAGGGTTTTCTGTAAGGGCTACAATACTCAAAGAAAATGTATTTTCTCATTCATGACAACCTCTGCATGCATACAGAATCTCATTTAAAAAATCACACTTTTTACTGGCAGTAGTAATTTTGTTTTCTCATTAGGTTCTTACTATAACAATAACAACAACAATAATAAATTAATTACAAAATCTTTGATCTGTGTAATAATGTTTTAATAGCTATTCAATTTAT
>NW_020664417.1:271063-298411 GCF_002925995.2 Terrapene triunguis | reverse complement strand
TTATGGGTCTTATAATTAAAGATTGTCTTAAACATTGAAGCATGAAATTTAATATCCTTTCCAAAATGTTTGCTATCATTGATTATGAAAACTGGATATTCTTGATATCTATAGAAATGTCCAATCCCTTTTTGAATCTTGCTAAGTTTTTAGCCTCAATTACTTCCTGTGGCAATTAATTCCACAGTTCAATTACATGTTGTATGAAGTATTGAATTTTCCACCTTTTAATATAATCAAATATCTCGTTGTTGTTGTGTTGTGAAATTGGGATGTTCCCAATCTACCTTCTCTGCCACTGTTTCTCAAATGCGGCCACGGTGGCTGCATGCGACTGCCAGGACCTTTTCTTGGGACCACAGCCTCCTGGGCTGTGGTGTGGGGGGGGAGGGGGCAGAAGGCAGTGGCCCCTCTCACAGGGCTGCCAGCAGCCCTGCCCCCCTCTGGAGACACGAACACTGGAGGAGCAGGCAGCTGGTGAATTCCCCACTTTTCTGGAAGTAGGGGAGACAGGCTCCGGCCACAGGGCTTCGGGCTCTGTCCACGCGGTGGCAGGCTCTGGTTCCAGGCTCCAGCCCCAGGCTCACCACCCCCACCATCATCCCTGGGCCCTGCTGCCTCCCTGCCCACCTCCCCATCCAGGGCTTAATTTGTCCCAGGGCTTTCCGGGGCTGAGTAAGTCTGCTGTGAAAAGTGATATTAACAAACATACAAATATCATGTTCCACAGCAGAAGACTTACCAGCTAGCAAGTCTTAGGGGGAAAAAAAAAGCACAAGCAAAAAAGCAAAAGAAACAACAACACAAAAAGACAATAACATGCAAAGTGCCTTATTTGTGTTTCTATTCTGTTTAGGTCCAATAAAGAATAGCAACAAATGTAAATTATTTTTATTACTGAGTCTGAAAAAACCCTACATACATAAATTACAATGATTTGGACATGTATATGTGCATATTTATTTTGTTTTTCATAAAGATAATTAAGTATTTTAGGAAAAATTGTCAGTAAGGCCATGAGCAAGAGTTGGTGGCTGCACTCTGAGGCCACCAAAAATTTGTTGTGAGAACCCCTGCTCTAGACCGTTCATTACTGTATATACTTTTATCAGGTATTTGTCTCCTTTCTGAGGTAAACAATCCCAATCTTTTCAATCTCCCTTTTTATGAGAGTTTTTCTAGGCCCTTAATCATTTTTGCTGTTCTCTGATCTTCTGCTAGTTCTACAGTATACTTTTTGAGATGGTGTTGCCGGCACAGCGGCCCGAGGATAGCAACAGCGGGGTTCGTTGCCCGGTGTGCTTCGCTTCAATAAACATACCGGGGTGGAGAAACAATCAAAGTTTATTTGAGATCTCAAAGTGGTGCAAGGAGACAGGCAAGTCTCAAATCAAGCACACTAGCAAAAACAGTTTCTCTCTTCTTATACATTTTACAACTAAGCCACCCCTCTCTCCCCCTCTACCACCCCCCCACCACCCCCCCTCTACTCCCCCTCCCCTCTCTACCGAAGGCATGTTTATACATTTAAGCCGTTAAATTATTCTAGGGCTATAAATCTAGCTTGTTAGTAACATTCCTCTAAACAATTATTTGGTCCTGTTTACCCTTAGTTTATTACTCCTTCTCCAGCTAGAAACATGCAAACCTCATCATTATTGCTTGGTACCTGGTATGAGCAAGGTCGTAATTGATAACTGGCTATTTACATATTCCAATTTCTGTCCTTGGCTTTTGAGGCCGATTAGAGTTAAACATGGAAGGACAGAGTTTAAACATGGAAGAACTTTGGCTCTGGCAGGCCTAGTAACCACAACAATGGGGTGACCAGTTCTGCACACACACTTATTCCAGATGAGGCTGTACTATTAATTTAGGTAAAGGTATAATGTTCTCTGTTTGATTCACTATCCAGTTTCTATGCATCCTCGTATCTTGTTAGCTTTGTTGACTGCAGCTGCACATTGTACAAAGGTCTTTATTGAGCTGCCTACAGTGACACAGTGAGCTGATTGTAGGCATGTGCAACAACAGTGATTTGTAGAAAAGGGGATATCGTTTACAAAAGACTTTCAAGATAAATTAAAAACACTAGATTTTTGACTGTCTTCCAGAAATAGTGGAAACCAGGAAATCCATATATTTATATGGAGCTTTCAATTAAACAGTTTTTCAATTAAATTAATATTCTATCATTTCTGTACGGGGCCAGTAGGTGACTGAAAAGAATCCACACAAGAGATAGTCAAGCAATTAACAACTTTCATTTGGTGAATTTAACCACTTTACTTTTTGCAAATTGTTTGTGAATAAACTGAATGTAAGGAATGTGCTTGCTATTAAATTGTTCATGTGTTTTTATGTATCAGCCTACAGATTGCTCACAAACTGTTTGCTGCAAGAATTCCCTTGAGAGTAAATACATAATGCTTTTGATCTTAGAGTTGAACTGTGGGATTGGTCACACAGATCATATGGTACAGTTTCTGTTTCCTGATTGGATGACTTAAGCTTTATAAACTACTTCTGCCAGGAAAAGATACAGTATTTTCACTGAGGAAACTTCACGTAGGGCCTGAAATAACTCTGTATCATGAACAAAACTGATCACAAGCATGTTCATGAAAAATGAATGAAAAGGGATGCAAAAGAACCCAAAGTGAAATTTTATATAGAAATCACCAAAATATTCATGATCTTTTTCTTACTAGGGTTACCATATGTCCGGGTTTCCCCGGACATGTCCGGCTTTTGGGTCTTTAAATAGCCGTCCGGGGGGAATTTGTAAAAAGCTAAAAATGTCCGGGATTTCCCCCCGGACGGCTATTTAAAGACCCAAAAGCGAGAACAGGGCAGCCGCGCTGGGGGAACCGCGGCAAGCCGGCGCCGCTGGCGCCACTCACCTTTCCTCCCTGGGCCCTGGGGCAGCGCGCAGCTGAGAGCTCCCGGCGCGGCGGCGCCAGCCCACGGGGCCCCCCGCCTGGCCGGCAGGAGCCTGCAGAGCGCAGCCCTGCCCCTGCCCCGGCACACAGAGAGGCAGGGAGGTCTCACTCCCCTGCGTGCTGCAGCGGGGCGGGGCCTGTAGACTCCGGCAGCAGGCAGCGGCCGCCGGGCAGAGAGCTCCCCCCGCCCCTGCCCCCCTCCCCTCCACCTGACCCGACCCTAGGAAGGGGCCAGAGGGACTGGGAGGGACCTGCCTGCTGGATGCTTCCTGGGAGCCGCTCCAGGTAAGCACTGCTGGGCTCACCTGGCCCCCTGGCAGGTCCCTCTGGGGGGGCTCCCCTCAGACCCACTGCCCTCAGGCCCCACCCTGACCCTGTTCCCTCAGCCTCCCCCGCAGGCCCCCCTGTACCTCCCACCCCGAACCCACTGCCCTCAGTCCCTGCCCCCGTTCCAACAGCCTCCCCCACAGTCCCCCTGCTCCCCCCAACCCACTGCCCTCAGCCTTGCCCTACCCCAAATCTCTTCTTCAGCCTCTCCCGTCATCCCACCCCCATCGCTCCCCCTGCTGTCCCACCCCCTCAACTTCCCACCATTCCAGTACTGCTCCCCTCTGTCTCATCCCCTCCAGACCCTGTCCCTCTCCCCAACCCCCCAACCCTCCCCAGCCCAGCCCCATTGTCTCCCCCGCCCCACCCCACTCTACACAGCTCTCTCTACCCTGTCCCATTCATGCTCCCCTCAGCCCCTACCCTACTCCCCCCATCCCAGTCCTGTCCCATCCCCCTCAGCCCCCCCAGTCCCAGTCCTGTCCCCCTCAGTTCCTCCACCCTGCTTCCCCCGGTCCATCCCCACACACCCACCGACTCCCTCGACCTCCCTCCCCCAAATCCCACTGCCTGGACCCACCCCCGTCCCACTCAGGACATGCATGAAAAAGAAGCAATGGGCTTAAATTGTAGCAAGGGAGAGTTAGGTTAGACATTAGGAAAAACTTCCTAACTGTAAAGGTAGTTAAGCACTGGACAAATTACCTAGAGAGGTTATGGAATAGCAGTCATTGGAGTTTTTTAAGAGGTTAGACAAACACCTGTCAAGGATTGTCTAGTTGTTATTACTCAGTCCTGCCTCAGTGCAGGGGTTTGACTAGATGACCTGTTGATGTCCCTTCCAGTCCTACATTTCTGTGATTCACACTGAATTGCCTTGTGCCACTGTCTAGTAGTAGTGGCACACAGTTCTCTGACATGCAGGTTTATAAAATTGTAGTTAATATACAGTTTAGAGTATAGCAATTTTAAAGCTCTGCATGTTCAGACCAACTGAGCTGAAAATTGTGATCTTGTATTCAAAACTATTAAGATGTGGGCTGAAATAAAATCAGCACTGAATGTTATTCTAAAATTGTTTTCCAAATATTCTTAAACTCCCAGTTTATCCCCCGCTGATGTTCATTGTGAAAAGTATTGCAGGTCTAATAATAATATTTGGCACTTTTGTAATTCACTGTCCAACATGTGTTTTGTGCCCTCCTGTGGTGGATTTTTAGAGGATAACTGTATAGCTACCAGCTAAGGGAGTTATAGCTTGAACTCAAGTAGTAGAAGCTCATGCTTTTAAGTCTGGATGGCTCGGGTTCAATCTTTGGTGACTAGTTATGATGGAGGTTGCTACACTTATAATCCCTTTAATCAGAGGTTCTGAATATGCTTTGTTGTAGGCAGAACTAGCCTATAGTTAAGCAACCGAAAATTTAGAATGGGAAGTGTTGAAATGTTGGGAAGCCTTATAATTTTGCCAATCTGGAACGAACATCCCATCTGAGGGATGGGGGCGGGGAGAGAGGAGAGTGAGACAGGACCAGGAAACTGGGACAAGGAATCCAGAGCGGTAGTGGGGGGCAGTTGAAATCAGATGAGGAGCTGGGGCGGGTTAGACAGCAATAGGATAGAGATAGACTGGAGGGGACGGGGAAGAAGGGTCTTTGACTACTAGAGACCACTCTGTTCTCTGAACATTTGATTCGCGGGAAGCAGGGGAGGGGGAAGAGTAGGGGGCGGAGCGTTCAGGGGAGGGGGCGGAGTCGGGGCAGGGACTTTGGGGAAGGGGCGGAGTTGGGGCGGGGCCGGGGGCGGAGTTGGGGCGGGGCCGGGGCTGCTTGGAGTGTCCTCTTTTTCCAGGACTGCAATATGGTAACCCTATTTCTTACTATTTGCCAAATGATAGCACTTTCCTGCTGATGAAGTCAGAAGAGCAAGAAAATAGGGGGAAAGGAAAAATTGAAGGAGAGAGAAAATGTAGCAAGACATGGAAGAGGAAAGGGTGCAGGGGAACAAACTCAGCAGAAAGGAAATAGGCAGTGCTACTGTGGGAACCCTCCATTAAACAAAGGTAAGGCTGCAAAACGCACAGAGATAAAAAATAAGATACACTGCAATTCAATGTCTATGTAGCTATGGAACTGTGATGCCCTTATTTATTGAGTGCTACATTTTTTACATGTCTAAGAACCCTAGGAACTAGGAGCAGAAACAGCAGTCATTTTGTTTGCAGAGTTGTTACAACATCTACAGAAGAAACACACAGTTTGCTCTCTCACATGGAGACTTTTACTTTTGCTCTTGTTGTTGTTTTGTTTTTCTGTATCTAAAATAAGTCAGACTGAAAGTACATGGTTGCTCTGTGAGTATAGAAAAACATACCGCATAGTAGACAAAATGCAGTAGAAAAGATAGTGGTTATTATCCTCAGCTATGGCATATATCCAGCTTATTTACTCTTTTTTTTTTTTTGAAGATGTTTTTAAGAAACTGCTTCTGCATCAGTTTAAGAGTCTTACATCAATGTAATTGTCATGCCTAATAAATGCTTGGATACCAAAGTGATGAACATAGTATAAAATCTTAGATTAAATAGATGCCTGATACTTATCCTGGCAGCAGTGGGAAAGTTTGTTACCTGAAGCCTATATCACTATGACTTTGAGAGAGGTAGAAAAAATGGGCGTGGCAAATGGGGAACATGGGCATGGCATATCAAACTCATTGTGGGAATACTGGCTATTTCAGTTCAAAATTGGGGGGGTTGATAAGCACATAGGAAGGCAGAGCCCAACTGCAAAGTGCCTTAATACAGCAGGAATTGGAGGCAATGAGGAGAGATTTTATATACATAAATGAAATGTCCCAGGCAGAGGAAATAAACAGCACATGTGTTTAAAAAAAAAAAAGAGGAAATAACCAACCACAACCATCACATAAGGCAAGTTTATTCTCATCTTGTCTCCTTAATACTGCCCTAATATTATATTTTGATAAAATCAAGTCCTGTGGCTGCCATAGGGAAGGTGTGGGGTCAGGACTGGCACTATGTTGGAAGGAGAGATGGGCCTATGAAAGGGGTGAGGTGATTCACAGTATGAAATAATTTGAAATAGCAAAGGCATAGCCAATTGAAACTACTAGGGAACTGTTAGGTAGTGGTATGTAATTACCCATATAGGAACATGGTCAGGATTTCAAGCTTAGAACCCCCTAGCTTTTCAAAGAGTGTTATGGAATCTTCTGTTACATGGCTACAGTATGGGCAGAACCTCTGTTATTCATCTTATCTGAAAGAGCACATGGTGCTCCCTCCAGCAGTATGGTGACCCCTAACAAGAGGCTGCGGGATGGGTTTGGTACTGACTCAAAAAGAAGTTGTCTCCTACTAAGGCCATGATTCAAAACCAGTTGAAATAAATAGAACATCTCCCACTGACTGCTACAGGCTTTGAAGCAAGCTCCAGAACCCCACTTTGTTACCAAGACAGTCTCAGGAAAGTGCATGAGCTCCACTTCCTTTTCATTGGGAAACTGGTAAATATCTACAAAAACAGGCAAGTTCTTCCGTACTTTTTAACAGGCTAGCTGTTCCTATGCTAGCTGTACTAGTGCTTTTCTTTTCGTCTTGGCTGGAGTCATCAAATGACTTTCAGTATGCAATAAAATTTTCCCCTCAGAGTTTAGACAGTATGAGTTAAGAGAGCTCAAATCCTTTATTATTCTGGGCAGTTGTAAAGGAAAGTATTTTGTTAAGGGAAATTACTTGAACATGTATTTTGAACTGAAAGTGCTCACAGAGCAAAGGAGCCTAAATTGACAATATAGTAGTTACTTGCTGGCTTAAATGTTTGTTTTAGTTATTTAGGATAGTTATATTATTTAAAGAAATATACAAATGCTCATAGTCCCATATTTTTGTAAGGAAGCTACTTCGTTTATTGCATATTTTTGGTTATGAAACTGAAACTTTATTTATAGAAAGTGAATTAAACTGCTATTAATTTTAAGCATTCATGTAAATGATCTGAATACAGTGACTGCAACAATCACTACAGAATTTCAGTGGAACAACTATTGAATTTATGTAAACTCACAAGGAACATTAGGCTTTCTGTGTGTGGGTAGCTGAATTGTTGAAGCCTAAAGCTAAAGAGGAGTTACACATGTAGCTTGGGAGACAATGTTCGGAAACATTTATTGCAAAAGGTAACACTAAAAGGAATTAAACAGTAAAGGAAAGTAAATAAATAAAACAAATGTTGAGTTTAATACATTTGTGGCAAGATCATGTTCCTGTTAAAGTCAATGGCCAAATTTTCATTGACTAAAAGGGATCAAAATTGGGCCCTTTTATTTCTGTATTTTACTGGCACAATAAACCAAAACATCAAACCATAGTGGAAATTTAAGTGTAAAACTCATGTTTTTAAATGCTGATGCATGCTCTAATTCAACAATCACCTAGACACATGCTTAAACCCAAGTACATACCCAAGAGCTCTGCTGAATTGGGGCCTTGAACACATGAGTAACTTTAATAATGTGATAGTTCCACGGAAGTCACTTTTTTTTTATTTTGCTTTTGTATTTTTTTTCTTTGTGGTTTGTGTTGAGCACAGTAAAACTTTTGCAAAACAATTGCTTTTATAGCAGTTGTGATACCACATCCTTTGTTCTGGACATCTTTGTGTTGTGATTGCTTCCACACTTACTTAAAAAAAATAAATCTGGTCTCTGCCATTTGTTCACTCTTGAAATTTTGTCTTTATGCTTTGGTAGGAAATCTTAATTAGATGTACTTCTGTTCTTTCACTTCTTGTTGACTCTTTCATTTGGGAAGCATTGTTTTCACTATCCTGCCAATATCCAAGGTTCTTTTTAAAGTCAAGTCCATTTCTTGCAATAACCTTGCTCTGACCTGTTTATACGTTATACCAGAATTAGTTACAAATAACAGATAACTGTTGAATATAACGTTGTTATATAGGTCTGTAACACAGTGGTCAATGGTCTTGTCAGGCAGCTAGTTTCTTGTAAAGAAAACATGCCTTACTGTGACATTCTAGTGTGGATCACAGTATTCCTGAGACTTCTCAATAACTGTGGCGGTTTCCAGTCATCTTTATGATTGTACTGGAACACATTGTAGCTCTCCAATGCCTCTGGGCCAGCCACACACAGCACTTGGAGAATTTTACTCCAATTTCTCTGCAATACCCCTTGCTTCCACAGCTGAGGAATCGAAATGGCTTCATTTATTTTATTTTTGTCAACACTTAAGTTTTCTTCTGACACTATTTAATAAGAGTGTGACACACACAGGAGTACTTCTGTTTATTTTCTGCCCCAATCATATGATGTGGACCAGGATCACCTGTCAAATCACAGGGGTCAGTATCAGTCTCTCTAGTGGTTATAAAACCACAGTCATAACTGAAAACTTTGTAATTTCAGCACAGCGACTCAGTACACTTACCCTCATCACAGACAGTCTCTGTTTACCATCTTTCCTACAGTGTGACACACATTGATTAAATTTTCAGTTTTGCCTTTATGTAACCTACTCAACAGAAAAAATATACTCTAGTCTAGTGCTGCCAATTCAACACAATCCACAATAAATTTACGTGTAAAAGAATTTTTGGGGTGGGGAAGGAGGAGAAAAAACAAAAGAAAAGCTACTTTGAAGCTGTTGAGAAAAAGTCATACATATCTGATATATACCAAAGTGAGTTTATCAAAGTTTTTTCTTTTATTTTTTCTTTCACAGATTAATAAATAAAGGGCACAATGGCCTGAATATACCCTAACCAGGAACAAATAAAAATAAATTGGAGAAAAGCTTTATTTAGGTATCTACTTATCTTTGTATAGCATTTATACTTTTATATTCATCTGGCTTGAGCAGGGAGGGACTCCATGTGCCATGATTCTTACTAGTGACAGCTGCCATTTGTTTGGTAGTTTAGCCTATGCTACCTGATGCTCGAGGAAATTCAATAAACAAGCCTGCTCACCCACTGACACACCAGATATTACTAGTTCCATTACATACTTTCCGTTATGATCACACTTGCCCATTTTCCCACTTTCCCATTCTTGCTGCTTATTAGGTTCAAGTGCTAAATAAGGAAAATCAGAAATAATTATACATTAATATTTAAAGATAATAAAATATTGCTTAATATACCTACAACAATGTTCTGACTTCATTAGTGTGTAATGTGCACTCCCTTAAATGTCACAGCTATTCAAATACTGCAGTCTTTATTATATTTCTGATTGAAGCATGCTCTGTCAGGGAAAAGAGGAGAGGGAATAAGTACAAAAACATTATCTATGTCCATCCTGTTTGCCTATATTAGATGCCCATCATCAATTTGCCTATTTTGAAAATTAGGAATCATTTAGGGTATGTCTAAACTGCAGCTGGGAGCATGCTTCCCAGCTTGAGTAGACAGATGCACTAGCTCGAGCAGCGCTAGCACGCTAAAAATAGCAGGATAGCCAGAGGTAGCATAGGTGGCAGATTGAGCTGGTTGCCTGAGTAAGTACACAGGGGGTCTGGGAAGGTTTGTAGTCCAGCAGTTAGTCCAAGCTGCTGCCTGTGCTACCTCTGGTACACTGCTATTTTTAGCACATTCCCAGCTGCAGTGGATATGTACCCTTAAATTGTATTGTTCTCCTACTGACTCCACATTGTTATATTTCAATAGACGACCTCCCACCGCTACACAAAAAGAAAAAACAGACACAAACATAGACAAGGACAAAACATAGCAAAGAAAGGCAGGATCTCCACAACAGTACTGATTTATATAGCATCATTTTTAGGGTTGTCAAGCAATTAAAAAAATTAATTGCGATTAATTGCACTGCTAAACAATAACAGAATACCACTTATTGAAATATTTTTGGATGTTTTCTACATTTTCAAATATAGATTTCAATCATAACACAGAATACAAAGTGTACAGTGCTCAATTTATATTTATTTTTATTACAAATATTTGCACTGTAAAAAACAAAAGAAATAGTTTTTTTCAATTACCTAATACAAGTACTGTAGAGCAAACTCTTTATCATGAAAGTTGAACTTACAGATGTAGAATTATGTACAAAAAAAAAATAACTGCATTCAAAAATAAAACAATGTAAAACTTTAGAGCCTACCAGTCCACTCAGTCCTATTTCTTGTTCAGCCAATTGCTCAGACAAACAAGTTTGTTTACATTTCCAGGAGATAATGCTCCCTGCTTCTTGTTCACAATGTCACATGAAAGTGAGAACAGGTGTTCTCATAGCACTGTTGTAGCCGGCGTTGCAAGATATTTACATGCCAGGTGCACTAAAGATTCGTATGTCCCTTCATGCTTCAACCACCATTCCAGAGGACGTGGGTCCATCCTTATGATGGGTTCTGCTCGATAACAATCCAAAGCAATGCAGATTGACACATGTTCATTTTCATCATCTGAGTCAGATGCCAGCAGCAGAAGGTTGATTTTCTTTTTTTGGTGGTTCGGGTTCTGTAGTTTTCGCATCGGAGTGTTGTTCTTTTAAGTCTTCTGAAAGCATGTTCCACACCTCATCCCTCTCAGGTTTTGGAAGTCACTTCTGATTCTTAAACCTTGGGTCGAGTGCTGTAGCTATCTGTAGAAATCTCACATTGGTACTTGCTTTGCATTTTATCAAATCTGCACTGAAAGTGTTCTTAAAATAAACATGTGCTGAGTCGTCATCCGAGACTACTATAACATGAAATATATGACAGAATGCAGGTAAAATAGAGCCAGAGACATACAATTCTCCCCCAAGGAGTTCAGTCACAAAATTAATTAACGCATTATTTTTTTAACGAGTGTCATCCGCATGGAAGCATGTCCTCTGGAATGGTGGCCGAAGCATGAAGGAGCATACAAGTGGCACGTAAATACCTTGCAATGCTGGCTACAAAAGTCCCATGCGAACACCTGTTCTCACTCTCTGGTGACATTGTAAATAAGAAGTGGGCAGCATTATCTCCTGTAAATGTAAACAAACTTGTTTGTCTTAGCGATTGGCTGAACGAGAAGTCTGACTGAGTGAACATAAGAATGGCTGTACTGGATCAGACCAAAGGTCCATCTAGCCCAGTATCCTGTCTACCGACAGTGGCCAATGCCAGGTGCCCCAGAGGGAGTGAACCCAACAGGCAATGATCAAGTGATCTCTCTCCTGCCATCCATCTCCACCCTCTGACAAACAGAGGCTAGGGACACCATTCCTTACCCATCCTGGCTAATATCCATTAACGAACTTAACCTCCATGAATTTATCCAGTTCTCTTTTAAACGCTGTTATAGTCCTAGCCTTCACAACCTCCTGAGGCAAAGAGTTCCACAAGTTGACTGTGCTGTGTGAAGAAGAACTTCCTTTTATTTGTCTTAAATCTGCTGCCCATTAATTTCATTTGGTGGCCCCTAGTTCTTGTATTATGGGAACAAGTAAATAACTTTTCCTTATTTACTTTCTCTACATCACTCATGATTTTATATACCTCTATCATATCCCCCCTTAGTCTCCTCTTTTCCAAGCTGAGAAGTTCTAGCCTCTTTAATCTCTCCTCATATGGGACCCGTTCCAAACCCCTAATCATTTTAGTTGCCCTTCTCTGAACCTTTTCTAATGCCAGTATATCTTTTTTGAGATGAGGAGACCACACCTGTACGCAGTATTCAAGATATGGGCGTACCATAAGGGCAATAAGATACTCTCCATCTTATTTTCTATCCCCTTTTTAATGATTCCTAACATCCTGTTTGCTTTTTTGACCGTCGCTGCATACTGCGTGGACGTCTTTAGAGAACTATCCACGATGACGCCAAGATCTTTTTCCTGATTCGTTGTAGCTAAATTAGCCCCCATCTTATTGTGTATATATAGTGGGGGTTATGTCTTCCGATATGCATTACTTTACATTTATCCACATTAAATTTAATTTGCCATTTTGTTGCCCAATCACTTAGTTTTGTGAGATCTTTTTGAAGTTTTTCACAGTCTGCTTTGGTCTTAACTATCTTGAGCAGTTTAGTATCATCTGCAAACTTTGCCACCTCACTTTTTACCCCTTTCTCCAGATCATTTATGAATAAATTGAATAGGATTGGTCCTAGGACTGACCCTTGGGGGACACCACTTATTACCCCTCTCCATTCTGAGAATTTACCATTTATTCCTACCCTTTGTTCCCTGTCTTTTAACCAGTTCTCAATCCATGAAAGGACCTTCCCTCTGATCCCATGACAACTTAATTTATGTAAGAGCCTTTGGTGAGGGACCTTGTCAAAGGCTTTCTGGAAATCTAAGTACACTATGTCCACTGGATCCCCCTTGTCCACGTTTGTTGACCCCTTCAAAGAACTCTAATAGATTAGTAAGACCTGGTTTCCCTTTACAGAAACCATGTTGTCTTCTGCCCAACAATTTATGTTCTTCTATGTGTCTGACAATTTTATTCTTTACTATTGTTTCAACTAATTTGCCCGGTACTGACTTTAGACTTACCGGTCTGTAATTGCTGGGATCACCTCTAGAGCCCTTTTTAAATATTGGCGTTACATTAGCTATCTTCCAGTCATTGGGTACAGATGCCGATTTAAAGGACAGGTTAGAAACCATAGTTAATAGTTCCGCAACTTCACATTTGAGTTCTTTCAGAACTCTTGGGTGAATGCCATCTGGTCCCGGTGACTTGTTACTGTTAAGTTTTTATCAATTAATTCCAAAATCTCCTCTAGTGACACCACAATCTGTGACAATTCCTCTGATTTGTCACCTACAAAAGCTGGCTCAGGTTTCGGAATCTCCCTAACATTCTCAGCCGTGAAAACTGAAGCAAAGAATCCATTTAGTTTCTCCGCAATGACTTTATCGTCTTTAAGCGCTCCTTTTGTATCTCGATTGTCCAGGGGCCCCACTGGTTGTTTAGCAGGCTTTCTGCTTCTGATGTACTTAAAAAACATTTTGTTATTACCTTTTGAGTTTTTGGCTAGCCATTCTTCAAACTCCTCTTTGGCTTTTCTTATTACATTTTTACACTTAATTAGGCAATGTTTATGTTCCTTTCTATTTACCTCACTAGGATTTGACTTCCACTTTTTAAAAGATGCCTTTTTATCTCTCACTGCTTCTTTTACATGGTTGTTAAGCCACGGTGGTTCTTTTTTAGTTCTTTTACTGTGTTTTTTAATTTGGGGTATACGTTTAAGTTGGGCCTCTATTATGGTGTCTATGAAGAGTGTCCATGCAGCTTGCAGGGATTTCACTCTAGTCACTGTACCTTTTAATTTCTGTTTAACTAACCCCCTCATTTTTGCATAGTTCCCCTTTCTGAAATTAAATGCCACGGTGTTGGGCTGTTGAGGTGTTCTTCCCACCACAGGGATGTTAAATGTTATTAAATTATGGTCACTATTTCCAAGCGGTCCTGTTATAGTTACCTCTTGGACCAGCTCCTGTGTTCCACTCAGGACTAAATCGAGAATTGCCTCTCCCCTTGTGGGTTCCTGTACCAGCTGCTCCAAGAAGCAGTCATTTAAAGTATCGAGAAATTTTGTCTCTGCATTTCATCCTGAGGTGACATGTTCCCAGTCAATATGGGGATAATTGAAATCCCCCATTATTATTGAGCTCTTAAATTTGATAGCCTCTCTAATTTCCCTTAGTATTTCATCGTCACTATCACTTTCCTGGTCAGGTAGTCGATAATAGATCCCTAATGTTATATTCTTATTAGAGCATGAAATTACTATCCATAGAGATTCTATGGAACATGTGGATTCACTTAAGATTTTTACTTCATTTGATTCTACATTTTCTTTCACATATATTGCCACTCCCCCCCCCCCCCCCCACTTCACCCCCCGTTCTGTCCTTCCAATATATTTTGTACCCCGGAATGATTGTGTCCCATTGATTGTCCTCAGTCCACCAGGTTTCTGTGATGCCTATTATATCAATATCCTCCTTTATCACGAGGCACTCTAGTTCACCCATCTTATTATTTAGACTTCTAGCATTTATATACAAGCACTTTAAAAAATTGTCACTGTTTATTTGTCTGCCCTTTTGTGATGTGTCCGATTCTTTTTTATGTGAACGTTTCTCGTCTGATCTGGCCCTTAGATTATCCTCTTCCATCCTCTCCTCCTGACTAAAACCTAGAGAATCTCTATCAATAAACCTGTCCGATCCACGTGCTCCTCTGCAGCAGTCGGCTTTCCCCCATCTCTTAGTTTAAAAACTGCTCTGCAACCTTTTTAATGTTACGTGTCAGCAGTCTGGTTCCACTTTGGTTTAGGTGGAACCCATCTCTCCTGTATAGGCTCCCCCATCCCAAAAGTTTCCCCAGTTCCTAATAAATCTAAACCCCTCCTCTCTACACCATCTTCTCATCCACACATTGAAACTCTGAAGCTCTGCCTGTAGAAAAACATCCAAAAATGTTTAATAAATTTCAATTGGTATTCTATTGTTTAACAGTGCTATTAAAACTGCAATTGATTCTTTTAATCGTATTTAATTTTTTTGAGTTAATCACGTGAGTTAACTGTGATTAATTGACAGTCCTAGTGATTTTTAATAATCAGATTTTGCTGCATATTTATTTAGTACACAGTGTATATATCTTTGTGTATACGTCTGTACAGATATTGAAGTTCTTTTCATAACATTTTTCTAACCAGAACTTTGATAAGTTTAGGACTTTGTGTTTTGTGAATTATTTGTGAATCATTCCTGCTTTCTGCCAGTTAGTCATAAAATATTGGTTAGTCGTAAGTATTCACTAAATAATTTTCAGATTAAAGGTTGTTCAAAAACTGTTCACTGCAAATGCTCACAATTTGCAGTTTATGATGCCTGCCTGTTTGTATTGTATTGTTTTGGCTCCCTGCTCAGATGGCTGACCCTTTCTAATGGAAAAAGGTGAACAATAACAATGAATAACCCATTTCCAGGACAAACTGGTGAAACTTTGAGATTCACATATAACTTCAAAAATACTTACAGTTGTACAAATATCTGCAATTCACAAATAGTCACTCCATGACATCAGCAAATCAGATTCAAATAATGTATTCATTATTAGTCTCACAAATTTGTTATTATTCAGCCACCACCACAGAGAATCTGTTTGAATCAAAACTCAGTTCTGTATCTCATATTTTTAAAATTGAGGAAGTCTGTGCATTTATTTCCTCCAGGTTTCTAATACCTTACTGCAAAAGCCAATTAAGTACTTACTACTATGTTGTTCAACATTTCAGTCAGTGAAGAGAAAATGGTATTTCAAGCTTATCATTTTCTCCGAGGACAAAGACTGCTACAAAATAAATACTGCAGTGGTAGCTTTCAGCTATTTACCAAGAACCATATTCTCATGTGGAAAGTGATTTGTAATGCAAACATTAAACTTGTTAGAATCAAGGAGGGACACAGGGGCTGTCAAAAGTAATTGTATTGTAGTGAAAACTGTTGAAAAGTAAAATTTCTTCAGGTAAGGATTCGTGAAACTGTGAAATTCTTCAGGAAGTCATGGAAATCTGCATTGCAATACCCTGTTTCCTAAGATTTCCAGAGGGATCTCACAGAATGTATAGTAAAGCTGCATTTTTTTTCTTTTTGTAATTACTCTGCTCATACCAGCTGTGCGATATTCCCTCTTGTATGGATACATTCCATACAAATAATTGCAGAAAACGCTGTTTTCATTTCTTTGGTGATGATAGGCCCAGTTGCACACATTTATTAAAACAAATAACCAGTGAATTATATATAATATGCCTATTTCATACATTGATGCAATTTGAATAATTTTAAAACATACATTCACCATGTTATGTTAAACATTGCAGTAACAAGCACAATTCCTATTGGGAATATTGAAAACAGCATCACTAGAATGATGCTATTGTAGGTCCATGTTTTGGGTGGGACACATAGGATGAAATCCTGCAGCCCTTTGGTACAATTATAGAAGCCCCCACCCTCTGTAAAGGGATCAAGAAACAGAACTTTACAGCCTGTGTGCTACAGATTCATTTTCTACTGCTGTCTTTTCCGATAGAGCCACTTGGGAGTATTACATTGTTATCCATGCAGAGGGAAACCTTTTCTTCCTAGGCAACAGCTCAGTTAAAAAGATCTGGATAGGAGTTGGAGGAATTACCATGTGAAGCTGTGGTAGCAATGTACATTCTGTAGCATTGATCTAATCCTCCAACTCTGACAGTCTGCTGAAATTTTACCACTTTGTTTTCCCCAGTCCAGGATTACAGTTCCTCTAAGGTTAGCAAGGAGAAATGTTCCCTTCCCCTGAAGGGAGCAAACTAACAATAAAAGTAAATGAATTTATGTTTACAAACAGAGGCAGGGCATGTGATCAACTGGCCAAACTAATTTGTAAGTTTCAGGTTAACATTAACATAAACATAGATATAAATACAATCATCAAAATTCCACTCGTGACAGTGAGTTTCTTTGTGTATAGTCTGCACTCTATTTGGAAAAAGATCCAAATAAGTAATATAAAATCAAGGCTATGTGCCCAACATTCCTCCCACATGGAGTCAATGTTGGAGCAATACATTGTCCACCAATTGCCTCTGAAGTAGATCAGTCTATCTGCCTGGAGGCATTGTATTGCTGATCTCTGCCTAATGAGACTCCTGGCCCCAGTGGCTATAGGAGTATGAAATATACCCTTTGTTGGTGCTTCTCCTCTGTTGTTTCCCCCCCCCTCCCTGTATGTGTTTTAAAAAGACAAAGCAAGCCAGCCCCAGACATCAGTGACCATAAGTGTAAGTTCAGAATTTCAATAAATCAAATTCCTATATGTTTAGGACCAGACCCCTAGCTGGGGTAAACTGGTATTAGCTCTATTTACATCAATTTAAGGTCCATTTAAATCAATGAAACTAGGCTGATTTACATCAGATAAGGATCTGAGATTTATAATCTATTAGAAAAATATATTTATACCAGTTACTCCAATCTACTACAACTCTCTTTTCCCTTTATTATTGATTTCCAAATCAACCTGCATCACTGAAAAAATAATGCATAGTGCGTAAGTTCTTAACATTTTTTCCCCGGGTCCACTTCCCTTAATATGATTTCATTCACTTCTTCAAAAATAGTAAGTTTCCATTATACTTTTTTAAAATAACAAAATAATCTAACTCATACAAAATCTTTCCACTAAATACTCTGCTATCAGCATATTCTTATAAAAGCATAATTCATCTGAATTACCACATAAAACAATATGTACAACACTCAGATATTTTTGAGGCAGGCCCCCCCAAAAAACATGAGATTGACTCAGAAATTGAGATTTTTATAACATAATATATTGTGGCTTTTTACTTGCCTTCTGGTTTTTGAGTCTTTAGATTCACATTTTCAAGCTTTTCTCCAAAGCCATGAGAGCTAATAGAAACTTACTTTAAAAAATAAAGTAAAAGCCAATATTTTCATGTAATCACATGACTCCAGGAGCTAAGGCTTTAAGAAAAATGACAAATATTGTGAGACTGAAAAAAAATCACAAGCACTGCAACACTTAACTCTTTAGCTTCAGCAAGAAATAACATTTACTCACAAGACACAATCCATTTAGATTTCTTTGGGTTCAAATCTCTTGGTTTCCACTCTCCTCCAACTTTATGGAAAGTTATTTTCTTTTTTGCTCACACATCCTGTTAGTGGCACCTGATCAAATAAAATAGCTGTTTTACATATATTCTTCTCCTGTCCCTCCCCATTGTCCCCCTCCCACCTACCCGCCCCTAATTTAATGTTATAGGCATTGTTCATGAAGTTCAAAAAGCGACAAAGAGTCCAGTGGCACATTATAGACTAACAGACGTATTGGAGCATAAGCTTTCGTGGGTGAATACCTACTTTGTCAGATGCAAGTTCAAAAAGTCCACTTAGTAATCACTTTTAAAGAGTGAAATCCTTTCAAGGGTTACAGAAACCTATGAATTCACACAAGGATAAAAAGTAACCTCTAACTTAAATTCATTTTTGTTAGCAGCCTCATTTGTTTTGTTTTTTTATTCCTCTGTGAATTCATTAAATTTTGCTCTGAGGGCAATGGCATTAGATGCAGTTTCAAGGAAGACATTTATGGCTAAATCCCTGGAGGGCTGACACAAGCTAAGCATCTGCTAGCATCAGCAAAATATGCAGGGGAGAATAAAGTATTTGGAGAAACATTAGGGAAGTTTGTGTCAGAGACAGCTGAGAAAGCTATCATTTTGCTACTGTTATTTAGGAAAGTTACTTTACTATCTTAATTCTTTTCATGTTTCTCCCCATCACCAGAATAACAAAGAAGAGATTCAGGTTCTGCTAGATACATCTTGCCACAGACTTTAAGAGGAAAGATTTTTAATTGCTCCTATGGGATGTCTATGAAGAACCAGCAACAGGTGGGTACATTAGAAGTGATGAGATGGTTCTGTTATGGAAATGGCGGTGCACACAAATCTCCAATATTAACTATCAAAACAGTGGTATATCATCATTTAAACAAAGGAACCACAGAAATAGTCTCTGAACCAAAGAAATATTGAGGCCTAATATACTCTTCCTTATATGTAGATCTCACGCAGAGTGGACGGTGGAGGAATACAAATAGTACAGTAACTCCTCACTTAAAGTCATCCTGATTAACGTTGTTTCGTTGTTATGTTGCTGATCAATTAGGGAACATGCTCCTTTAAAGTTGTGTAATGCTCCCTTCTAACGTCTTTTGGCAGCCGCCTGCTTTGTCTACTGCTTGCAGGAAGAGCAGCCCGTTGCAGCTAGCTGGTGGGGGCTTGGAACCAGGGTGAACCGGCAGCCCCCTATCAGCTCCCCCTATAGCTCCCTGCTCCCCTAAGTTCCCTGTGCAGCAGCTGCCTGCCGTTCAGCTGTGTCCCTCCCCCCACTGCCATGTGCTGCTCCTGCCCTCTGCCTTGGAGCTGCTCCCCGAGACTCCTGCTTGCTGTGCGGGGGGGGGCGGAGGGAAAGAAGAGGGGGCTAATATCAGGGTGTCCCCCTCCCCGCTGCTCCTGCACCCCGCTTACCCCATCTTCCATAGAGCGGGGAGGACACACCAGGGCTCAGGAGGGAGGGAGGGAGCTTGCAGCAGCTGTGGTCTCAGCAACCTGATCTAATTAACAAGGCAGTGTACTTAAAGGTGAAATGCGCATATCTCCCTCCATTCCTGCTGCCTTGTAGTGAGAGAGTTAACCCTTGAGGGCTCAGCCAATTGCTAGTTCATCAATTAGCAGTAAGGGAAATATCCCACCCTCTGACTCCTCCACCTCAACCAAGCTTAATAATCATCATCACTGTGTACCAGTATTAAATTGTTTGTTTAAAACTTACACTGTGTGTGTGTATATGTATATATATATATAAAATCTTTTGTCTGGTGAAAAAAATTTCCCTGGAACCTAACCCCCTCATTTACATTAATTCTTATGGGGAAATTGGATTCACTTAACATTGTTTCGCTTAAAGTCACATTTTTCAGGAACGCAACTACAACGTTAAGTGAGGAGTTACTGTATTAGATCTTAAACAGTTGAGGAAATTCACCATAATTAGCAAATCCTACATTTAAGCATACCTCCAATCACTGGGGAAATTCATTCATCATTGGGTCATTGTGGATACAGACTAACACGGCTGCTACTCTGAAACCTGTCATTATGCAAGGCACTGAATTTAGCCGTATGGAGTGGAAATCCATCAACTTCATGAAAAAACTCGTTGCTGGAAATGGGCCATTTTCATTACCACTACAAACAGTTTTTTTTCTCTATATATATCTTCCTACTGTATTTTCCACTACATGCATCCGATGAAGTAGGCTGTAGCCCACGAAAGCTTATGCTCAAATAAATTTGTTAGTCTCTAAGGTGCCACAAGTACTCCTGTTCTTTTTGCGGATACAGACTAACATGCCTGCTACTCTGAAACCTGTTACAGTGTGTCTTTTAGAAAGGGAAAAGAAAATCCTAACTTTTTTCATTGTATTATGTGGAAGCTGTAATATGATTTTCCAAAATTACTACATGTTCTTTTGCATATATAAATTTCTTTGCAAAGACAAAAGTCACAAGCATCAATGCACCGCTACTTTCTACATCAAGAAAGGGAATCACCAAATACTGAAATCTTCATATAGAGAGCAACATTATCAATACAAAATCCCTACACTTTGGCCAACGCCAAGAGTATTCTTAAAGGTTTAATCTTTATTCAGTCCTTCCTAGAATAAAATTCCCCAAAACTTCAAGAAGAGTCTTGTCAAGGAAAGAATTCAAGACTGCAGGATTTGGCCTAACTATTTCATCAGCAATAATACTTTCACTGAGATTTCAGGAAGCTCACATTTATCCATACATAAATGATCTGATAGTTAAAGCAAGCTGAAAGGAATTCATAATACGGTCACCAAACAGATAATAATGTCAGTCACTCTGCAATCCCTATGGTCAACAGATGTCTACATCCTGTGAAAAACTCTGTCATTTTCACAGGAAGTACTATGCAATCATCAAAATGGTTGTTAAGAGAGAGGATGTTTTGGGAGAAAGTATCTCTTCAAAGTTCAGCCCCTCAAAGGAAATGGCATTTGTTAGTCAATTCTTAAATCCAATTCCCTGCATCATCCTTTAATCTTGATTAGAAAGTGTACATTTTCTAGAACACTATAAGGTAGGGAAAAATTGAACAGCAACATAATGTTATGAAGAGTTTAATTTATACACATCTTATATGAAGTTAATGTTTTAATTGTTAGATCATGTTTCCAGAATTATATATAAAAACCAAGAGTTATGAGAAGCAACTTTGACTGACAAGTTTCTTGCTGTCCCCAATATTTTAAGAGTATAGTTGAACCTGTCTGATGGATTCGAAGGAATAATAATCCTATGAAAAGAAAATGAGGTAAGCAAAAATTTTCCTTTTTGCAGCATAAGTCTAATATCAGTTTTATGATTTAACACTTATTATGCCAGTAAATTGTAATAATACAATTTGGGGACATAATGATGACTTTGAGAAATGAGAGGAAATGCAATATGAAAACTATGAATTTTTCTAATTTCAAAATTTCAGTGAAATTAGAAATTTTGATGAACAGAGCTGGGAAATGTTGTAAACATTTTTATAAAAAAATTTCTCATTTTTCATCTAACGATAAAGCTAGTCTAAATGTTAAATTTCAAATTTTGATTTGAAAAAACATATTGGGAAATATTCTAAAAAATGTTTGCAATTTTCGCACTCCTCCTCTATTTGTCTACTAACTCTAACGCTAAATCTTAACTGGGGGGAAATGGAATAATTTGTTTGACTTTGCCAGCTGTGATATAATACAGAAAAAATCACTGCACAACCCCAGTAATGTAAACAGTCAGCAGCACTTGGGCTGTAAATGGAATAGGGCTAGAGCCTGGGACCCAGACTTATGTGGTACCAGTTGCAGAATGTTGCAGCACTGGTATATTTTCGAAGACAAAAAAGATAATGTCTTATATTAAAATGGCAACTGTGACAGACCCAGACCAGTGGGGTACAGGAGTCTGGTAGAGGGCAGATATACTGGTCACTGGATGAGTAGTTTTCTGTTCCCTGAGTGACCAGAGAAGGGGCTGCACTAGAGTAATCAGGAACCTGCTAGAACCAGTTAAGGCAGGTAGGCTAATTAGGACACCTGGAGCCAATTAAGAAGAAGCTGCTAGAATCAATTAAGGCAGGCTAATCAGGGCACCTGCATTTTAAAAGGGGCTCACTTCAGTTTGTGGTGCGAGTGTGAGGAGCTGGGAGCAAGAGGCGCAAGGAGCTGAGAGTGAGAGGGTGTGCTGCTGGAGGACTGAGGAGCACAAGCGTTATCAGACACCAGGAGGAAGGTCCTGTGGTGAGAATAAGGAAGGTGTTTGGAGGAGGCCATGGGGAAGTAGCCCAGGGAGTTGTAGCTGTCATGCAGCCGTTACAGGAGGCACTACAGACAGCTGCAGTCCACAGGGCCCTGGGCTGGAACCCGGAGTAGAGGGCAGGCCCAGGTTCCCCCCAAACCTCCCAATTGACCTGGACAGTGGGTTCTTCCAGAGGGGAAGGTCTCTGGGCTGTTCCCCAACCCACATGGTGAATCTCTGAGGCAAGAAAATCTGCCAATAAGCGCAGGACCCACCAAGATAGAGGAGGAACTTTGTCACACAACATAATCCAAAATGTTGTGCCTTGCCCAGACATTGAGGCCATCTCTACACTTACTGGGGATCGACGCTGCTGTGATTGATGCAGCAGGGGTCAATGTAGTGGGTCTAGTGAAGACCCACTAAATTGACCACAGAGAGCTCTCTGGTCAACTCTGATACTCTACTGGAACAAGAGGAGTAAGGTAAAGTCAACAGGAGAGCATCTCCCATCGACGCAGCGTGGTGTAGACACCGCAGTAAGTCAACCTAAGCTACATCGACCCCAGCTATATTATTCACGTAGCTGGAGTAGTGTAATTTAGGTCAACTTACCACGATAGTGTAGACAAGGCTTGAGACAAACTCAAAACATATTGAAAAAACATTTCCAGGAAATGTACATAAAAAATATTCATTATGAAATATAAGTAACGAAATATCTGCAAGCTCCACAGGCCCATAGAATGGCCCAAAGATTATCTTTGCCTAAACTAAACAAAAGATACAGCTATGAAGAAAAAGGATCTCCTAACACAACTAATCAGGAAATAGCATATACCAGCATAGGATTATCCTGGAGAAATGAAAATTGAAAGGATTTCCCAGCCTAGAAAACATTAACTCCAACTTTCTACCTAAGACCTGGTTGAGCAAAATAACTCAAAATATCCCTGACAACTTTACAGAATCATTGCAAACAAATTACATGTAGCCTGCAGGAGACAGACTTCATGGAAAAATGTACATTCAACATGCCAAATTTTTAGATAGCCTGTGTTTAGATATCCTTTGTTACTCATCTCTGACCTCAGCACTATAGGGCTGAGTTCTGGGGTTATAAGAACTTTGACTCCATTTCATTGCATGAAATGAATCCATTGAGGGTTCAGTCATTGCAAAAGAAAGTCAGATTTCATTGGGTGTAAATCAAAGTTGCTAACATGATTTTTATTTCAGTTTCAGCATTCAGTTTCCCTTGCTAGTGTTTTTTGTTTGTTGGTTTGTTTTTTAAGGCATTATAATTTGTCATGACATTTTCTGAATGTGTGGACTACATAGACATAGATTCTGAAGGCTGTGCAGTTGAGTTTTAAGTCCACAGCTTCAAGAGAATTAATCCATGCACTAATCTATTGTGGCCTCTCTGCCCCAAAAAGCTACTCTAAGGCAGATGTATAATATAACTCCCTGGTGTTGGTAATTAGGACTCTCTAGTATATAATTCACTGCTGGCACTTTATGAACAAAGTTCACTGGTGGAGAATTATATGCCTGTTTATTTAGATGATGATAACACATTTTAAATACAGATATTTTTCCTTCAGTGACCCTATTTGCTAAAATGACCACTGCAGTATCATAACAGCAAAGAGAACGCACAGGTTCTAGTAGCTTTATTCTTTATTATTTGTATTTTAAGTATTTATATGTATTTATATTTATGCTTGTTTTTCCTAAAGGAGCTGCTTATTTCAGTTACTTTATTTGCTCCCTCTGCCTAGAGCATCTCTCATGCAACTTACAAACCTTGCTTCCTTCCTCATCCTCATGCTACCACTAAAGCACACTGAATGCTCCCCTACTAGTCTCATTGTTGCTCTTGTGTGTGAAAGGGGTTTATTTATGATGAAAAATATGTCCATTTGGATAGCCACAACTAGAAGCTACTGTAAAGAAAATACTGAAATTGAAGCCTCTGAGCTGGGAGGAAATGCAAAGGTTTGAAAGAAAGGGATCCAGCAGAATCACTGAAATAAAACATCAAGTTCAGACCAAATTTACAGCCTTGTGATCCTGCTCTGACTGGTGGAGAAGAAGTAAGCCAAAGGTGAGAGAGAACTAGCACAGACAGTCATCGGTGAGTGAGACAGGAACAGAGGTGGGTAGATGGCAAGGAAAGTATTTCAAACCATTGTTTAAAGAAAGGTGACAGAGGAGGAAAAAGGAAAGAGAAGCTTAAGTCACAGTGGAACACTTGAGCATTTTTTAATTATTGTACAGTATTTATTTAAAAAGCTGAAAGACAAGTGTGGAGCAAGCGCCATATGCAGCACTTTTCAGCTCACCCTGCATTTGAGAACATGGTAAACAGTCTTTTATAGCTCTTGTTGAAGCTCATCCCATGGCTCTCAGACTGGAAGGGACCTCGAGAAGCCATTAGGTCCAGCCCCTTGTGGTGAGGCAGGACCAAGTAAACCTACATTTGTAAGATGCTATTCAGTCAGAGGATCAGCACCATTATATTCATCCCAAAAAGGCGGTTCTTTCTGCATTTACGATAGCCCCCTTAAGGGCTTGATCCAAAGCCCATGGAACCCATTGGAAAATCTCCATTTGACTTCAGGGGGCTTTGGATCAGACCCTTGGTTTTACAGTACTGGCATCCACAAAAATCTGGCTGATTTGATTTCATCAAAGTGATTAAAGATCTTTGCTACTCACTTTAGTCATTTGCATATTCTGCTAAATGGCAATTAACAATCTAGCAAAGTATACTCTTGCAGAATGGTTTGAAAGACTTTGGTTTATTTGTTAGAACATTGATCCATCAGAACTCAAGGTCATTTGCTTCCAAATTGTCAGTGACCATTTGGATCTTCAGAGACATTTCAGGCAGTTTCCACAGTGAGAACCTGATGATGATTGGATACATCTAGCTGTAGAATTCCTTCCGATCCTTTTCTCTTTGGTGGTCACAGCCAGCCTATCCTCTTCTTCCTCCAGCCATGCAGAATGTCATTTGGTCCTCTTGCCTCTGATGGCTATGAACTGCCATTCCTCCTCTCTGGTTTCCGTGTGGAGATTACCTGGACATCTCCCGCAAATTCCTAGTTTAAAGCTCTCTTAATCAGTTGTGCCAACCTCCATCCTAGAAGTCTATTTCCCTCCCTACTCAGGTGAAGTCCATCCCGAGAGAACAGTCCTCTGTCCATGAATGCCTCCCAGTGGCCATACTTCCCAAAGCCCTCCTTATAGCACCACTTCCTGAGCCATCTGTTGATCATCATAATCTTATCACACCTTTGTTGCCCTTCTCTAGGAACAGGCAGAATCCCACTGAAGATCACCTGAGCCTCGATTTCCTTGAGTGTCTTCCCCAGCCTGGCATAGTCTTCCTTGATATGTTCCAGCGAGAATCTAGCTGTATCATTTGTTCCCACATGAAGGACAAACAGTGGATTTTTTCCCACTCCCATTAGGGTCCTCTTCAGCCTCAGGTCCACATCCCGTATGTTAGCAGCTGGCAGACAGCATACCCTTCTTTTCTCTGGAGTACAGTCAATACTTTTCAGTATTTGTCCTTCCAAATCATGAATCTTTTCTTCCAGTACAGCCACCAACTTATACTTCATTCAGAAGGAGTCTCTTCTGGTTCCAGGCAGCAAAGAAAATTCATTGCAGGTCACAACCACTATTCCAGTGTGTCACAACTGGGATATGGGCAGTCTAACCCAGTGATGGGAGTCAGAGTTGGGAGCCACGCTGGGTCAAGTCACCAGGAGGTCAGAGTCACAGGCCAAAGGGCAAACCAAGAGTCAGGTGTCAGGAGGCAGGCAGGATCAGGTTACTAGGAGACCAGAGTCAGGAAGTAGGAGCAGGTAGCACAAGGGCAGAAGTCCTAAGCAGGGAGAACCCAGTTGCATGGACAACTTATTGTTCTTGTGCTCTGTCTAAATACAGCAGGGAACCAGTAAGGATCCCCAGAGTTCCACCAGTCAGATCTCAGGATTGGAGTCCTCTGTCAGAGATTAGCTTCTATTTCCGGTGATGGTTATCAGGTCACAAGGTGGCTCCTAAGAACCCTATGGACCAGGGTTCATGGCCTGTGGATCCTGACCCAGTGCTGGCCATTATGGTATTGAACACAAAACTGTACCTAGAAAGAAAGACTTTTTCACATATCCTCTCTAAATGCTCTCCAAATCTCCCTTATTAGTTGCTCCTTTTCACTTGCAATGTCTGGGGCCCATATTTATATTGGTTTGTTAGGTACTCTAAATGAGGACATAGGTCAGCCTTAGTAATTTTAGAGAAGGCCACTGAGATTTTAATTTGGGGAATATTCCAGAACTGAAAGGGTCATTTTAAATACAAAGTGAAGCTCTTCAGACCATCACCAGCCTCCTCTTCTGCAAGAGAAGCGGGATCCAGGGGCTCATGCAAACTGGCAACATTTGAAAATGTTTTCAAGTGACAATTCTCTAAATAAGACAGGGGTTTGGGCATGGCATTTTCCCCTCAGATGCAAATCAACCCACCCTTTCCTCCCCTCCCTCACCCCCCCCAAAAAGGGGGGGGGATTCAGTCATGGGGTTTGCAGGTCACACATGCCAGTCCTGGGTGGCTGTTGTGGTGACATAAATAAGCCATTTTATTGTAGGATTGATCACTGTGAGAAGCTTTTAGCCTCAGCAATCAGTTTCTATTAAAGGCTCCTGAAATCATGAAAAGAGCCAGACACTTTCTCTCTTTTTTTTTTTTAATTATAAATTGAGATCACACTTGACTTTGACATTTGTAGGATCCCAAACATCCCGAAGCTTGTGGTTGGGGGTGGCTTTATAGGCCTCCAAGGCCAACCCTGGTAAAGGTTTGGAAAGGTTCCAAAATAGCAAGAATCTAATGCTTTCATTATGCATGGCTAATTGTCTTCAATGCAAGAAAATCTCACAAGTGTTGGCAGCTAACCCTGTAGCAAAGAGATAGTATGGACCATAAATCCCAGCATAGCTAATATTTCATGATCAGTTTTTTGTAATTCATATACATTGCCTCCATAAATCCATGAATATAGGGTTGAAGTGAGCAGAACAGGACTTGGGCCAAACTGATATTTT
>NW_020664417.1:166304-270663 GCF_002925995.2 Terrapene triunguis | reverse complement strand
CTGTATGTGTGAAACTGATTTTTCCTTCCTAAGTGGAGCACTTTGCATTTGTCTTTGTTAAACTTCATCCTGTTTACCTCAGACCATTTCTCCAATTTGTCCTGATTATTTTGAATTATGACCCTGTCCTCCAAAGCAGTTGCAATCCCTCCCAGTTTGGTATCATCTACAAACTTAATAAGCGTACTTTCTATGCCAATATCTAAGTCGTTAATGAAGGATGTTGAACAGAGCCGGTCCCAAAACAGACCCCTGCGGAACCCCACTTGTTATGCCTTTCCAGCAGGATTGGGAATGACAAAGACATATTCCTTTTTACTACAGGTTATTATATTAACAGCTTTGGACACAGACAATATATCATTACCCCAGTTAACACGTCTGCTGGAATGCTATCCGGTATCCTAACATTTAAAGTGCCATTTAAATTTCCCCATTCCAACTGTATTTCGCTAAAGGCACAAAATGGTTTCAAATTGTCCCAATGCAAAGAGTTGTACATTTTCCCCAGCAAGCATATCAGCTTCCCTAACCATGCCTTTTCTGACCAGAGAAATCTGGGTGCCAATGTGACGTAACTTGCTGTTCAACTTGGCAACTTTAATAAACTCTTTATCAACTTCCAGTGGGTCGGTCCTTGCAGAATTCACCAGGGTCTTCTCAGGAAGCCCCTCGGGTCCTGAGTCTAAGGTGTTGCATTAACATGGGCCAGCCTGGGTTTGTATTTGGATTCCCGCTCAGGATCATCTTTTCTCATGTGCTCAGTGGGGCCATATGAGTAACACTTCCTTGGGCCATCTCCTGTGATAGAGGCCTGTAATTATGATTACATGGAGGGAATTGGTTCTATGGTGGTAGGTGCCTGGACTCTCTGCCATCCTCCCTTTTCCCAGAGATAAAGCGTGCCCTCCCGTTACCCAGCCTTCTGCCCTGCTCTCTGGTGTTAGAGCTCACTAGACACTCTAGTTTGTATGTAGGAATCAGCAAAATCCCCTTCCTCTTGTATATTGCCAAGGGATTTTGCCCAAATGGCTGCTCTGATCTCCTCAGAGCATATACTCAGGAAATGTTCCTGTGCAAAGAGGTCAAATAAAGGGTCATAATTCTCTACCTTTTTTCCATTTGTCCATTTTTCATTAAATCACACATCCTATGCATACATTCTCCGTGACTCATCTTATGCTTTATGAGATTCTTGAATCTTAACCTATACACCACAGGGGTGAGTTGAAAGTTTCGCAACACAGCTTTTTAAAATTCATCATATTTCAAAGCCTCCTTCATGTCCATTTCATTAAATACTTGCTATGCTCTCCCTGAGAGTTCGGAGATAAGTATGGGAGCCCTCTTGTCTTCTGTAATCTTATGGAGTTTTCAAATTCTTTCAAAAGTTGTGAGGGAAATCTATTTCTCTGCATGCAGGGCAGAGTTTTTCCCATCTGGATGACTTTTGGGGAGGACTGATTGCTGCTTAAGAGTCTGCATCTTGTGTTTGTGTTCACTAGCCTCATGCTTCCACTATTCTGGGTACGTGTCTCACTGAGGGGCAGCCATTTCTGCTGCCTCTTTCTGTTTCTTAGTTTCCAGGGCTCTTTGGTGTACCCACTTTCTGCCCACCAGATCCATTTCTTTTTCCTTCTCTGCTATTTCCAGCTTCTGTAACTCTATCTCAGCCAGTCTGAGTTGTGTGACTGTCTCACTATGGGCTGTGTCTTTGTCCTCAAGTACTCTTGGTGGATCAGGTTGTTCTTTTTTACTGTTTCTGATGCTTACTCATCTTATACTTCTTTTGTTTTACTTCCTTTCTCTGAAATACAGAAAATAAAAAATGTAACCTTTCTTTGCCTGTTCCCAGCCATCTCTCTTGTGAATCTCTCAGAACCCAATTTGCTTGGAGTGTGAATCTTAGTTAACTAGAAAACTGTATGTAAAACCTCCCACCTATGCCATTCTGACACTTCCTTGGTGTATCCAGGACTGAGAGTCATCCTATTACCACCTGCCTCTGTGAGAAAGAGAGACTTGCCTGTGTTTAACTTGTCATCAGCTCCCCAACATCCCCAGTTTGTTAGCCACCCAAACGATCTACTTAGGGCTCTGCCAGCCCTTACTTTGCCTTGCAGTTAACACTTTGTGTACCCTGGCACCTGAGTTCCCCTGAAGTGTCCAGTCCCTGTCACTGGACACTCACAGTCATTACCAGATTTGCTGTTCCCAGAGGAACAGTACACACACAGTGTGACTGGGACACCACAAGATCACGTTCTTTATAACATTACAGCACTGAAATATATTTATAGTGAATCAAACATAATTTTATTATCACAGTTAAGTTTTAAGAGATAGTTAGTAAAGATAACAAATGGAAACAGAAATGGCTACACATATAAAACAAAGCATAAAATGCATTCCTAGGTCTATACTTATTAACGGTTACCTTTCCTATTTAATAAAGTAGATTTTCTCCTGAGGATTTAGTCTGACAGAGCTTCAGGTTTCAGTCAAAACCAGGATCCAAGTTTTCATGAACACCCCCACACTCTTCAAGGGGTTTCCTCAGTAAATGGATACTAAAATGGCTTTCTCATCCTTCAGTTATAGTCAGGAAATGTTTGAAATGCTCTCCACTGAGTGTTCTCTGGTCCCCATGTTGACTTTACATGCTCATGTTGACTTGGAATGCAAATGTAGTTCCCATTGTGTTGGGCTTACAATGCTTACTTTAAATCAGAGACGGGGATAGGTGAATAGCTATGCTTTGTCTGCTTTGTTATATAGTTTAAACACCTTTTTAATAGGTACACATAATTATTTAAATATCAGCAGTGCATACATTTCACAATGATATTAATGACCAGCATGACATGAGCTTTTAGTTGACATTACTGATGGATAAATACCATGAAATTGGTGTGTTAGGCCTGTTAGGAGTTGCTGACACTGCATAGTGAACCCTTTGCCAGTTGGCATTGGAGGGGTTCTTAGGTTCACAGCATCCAGTCTTGACCTGAATATATCAAGAGATAGAGAATCAGCCACCTCCTGGCGGAGTCTGTTCTAGTGGTTAAACATCCTCACTGTGAAAAATGTGTGCCTTATTTCTCATTTAAATTTGTCTGGCTATAGCCTCCAGCTATTGGTTCTTGTTATGCTTTCTCAGCTAGATTAAAGAGCTGTTTAGTACTTGTTATTTTCTTCCTGTGAAGGTTCGTATACAGCTGCCCCAAGATTGGGCCCAGGATCAAGGAGTCCCAGCCAGCTTTCTGATGTCCCACCCTCTCTGCTGTATGTAGTCTCTGGAACAACATGTCATCTTTACATATTAGAGGGCTTTCTATCATTAAATCAGGCTGGAAACTGCTTTCCAGTCTCTTCCCTAGGGGTCTCACACTGCTAGTGTCACAAAAGATATAATTTTTCAACCAGATGGCTGTCTCTATTTCTAAGCTTACATATACCAGTTATAATTAAAATGTCACAGTTATTTATGGTGACAAGTACTTCCTATCCTGTGAACTCTTATACTACTGGGCTGTGCAATGTGTGCAGTTTTCCTTTAAGTACTGAAGCAGTTGCATTTCTTTAACATCAAATACCATTTCCTTCAGATCCTGGTTTTGAGGTCACACATACAAGCCAGGAATCTTCAGAGGAACAGGATTCAAAGATTGGCTGCAAAAAAGGCATAACACAGTTAGGACATCTCCCCTTAAGAAGGCAAATAGGAGGTGATTCACAGGGGGACTCAGGCTGAGCATTGCAGTGGCAACTTTTAGGTGCCCTGCTGCCAAATCCTCTGCCTTGTTTAGGGAACCCAGGCACCTAGCTCCATGCATGGGGAGAATTAGGTGCCTAAAAGGGATTTATTGAAGCCAGCATACCAAGCAAGAAGCCACCTAAGTTAGCCATTAGGAAATGCTGAGACGAGGGGGGTGGACAAAGCCCCACCCCTCAAAGTGACTTAGGTACCTAAATCCAGGTTGGAGGGAAGTACCTTCCTGCACTCAGGATTCACAGCTGTGAACCCTCTCCTGGAGTTAGGCATCTAAGCCAGCTCAACTCTTTTTAAAGAAAAAAAAACAAGGAGAGGAGGTGGAGGAGCAGGAACTTGCATCCATGCTTCCTAAATCCCAGGGGAGTGCCCTAACTACTGAGATAAGGAGTACCACTACCACCTGCTGCTGGCTGTGCAGAGCCCGCTCTGGTAGACATGCTCTAAGGTGGTCTCTGCTCATGCCTACCAGACTGGGCACCTCAGATGACGGAGAGGAGAACACCTAGTTTTTGAATCCTGCTGAGGCTTAGGCATGAGTTATGTGCTGAGCTGCTCAGTGGTGTCAGGAATGAGGCAGCTGTGCACATGCCTACCCACAGAAATTTAGGTACCTGTGGAAACTTAGGCATTTAGGGACTTTTGGTGCCTACAAGGTTAGGCAGCAGCTGAGCAGCGGTTTTGAGGATCTACATTTTGGACTTTAGGTGCCTAAAGTGGCAATTAGGCACCTATGTCCCCCTTGTGTATCCTACCCTTAGGACTTGATTCTCATTTCACTTACACCAGTGTAGCACTACTGAAATCAGTGGAGTCATACCAGTGTAAAAACAGTGAAAGAAGAACGAGGTTCAACAGAAACATGCCTACCCAGTATCATTCAGGGTCAGATTCTGATAGCTTTACTCATATTTAGCAGTCATTTCAATGGGACTACCCTCAGAGTAAAGTATGGTTCAGGGCTGACAGAATCCGGCCCTCAATGATTTAAGCTGATTTTCAACCAACAGACAAACATGATTGCTAATTAGCTATACCTCCATCTATGACACTTGTTTACAAATACTTTCCATAAAGGTTACCCTCTCCCTCTACACACACCTGTTAGAGAATTTCCTTTCAAACAGAATTTCACCCATTAAATGTATCCATCCCTCTAGCATACTAAACTATACAAATGATAGTTTGAAAGCATGAAGACCAAACCTAAAAATACTGGGAGATCTAGCTAGTGATTGAAATACCACCCAGGTTGTTAAGAAACAATACACTGCCATATAGAAAACATCCACATTGCATTAAATATTGCCTTTCTCAATATTATCTTGCATTTATTTCACAACAGAGTTTCATACAACTTTTTTGAGCTTGCAAAATCACTTATCTGTGTCTATAGTCATCACTGCAACTGACTACATTCCTGGGGTACACTTGCCTTGATTCATCATTTTAATTCAAGAAGAAATAGATTAACCTTGAGGGTGGGGGAAGGAAAGGGAACTATATAGAACTATTTTGTTTTAATAATCTGAAAAATGTTTTCCCTCAGACTCATAGGCGTGGGAACTAAGGATGTGTGTGTGTGGGGGGGGGGGGTGCTGCAGCACCTCCAGGTTTTATGTGGGGCTGCTGGCCCTGCATCCAGGCCTCCACTCCCCAGCCCAGGCCTTGGGTCTCGGCTGCTGGCCTCGTGCCACACCCAGGGCCCCATGCTCAGGACTCTGCTCCCTGGCCCTGCGTCCGTGGCTTGGGTCCTGGCTACTGGCCCCGCACCCCGGCCGCTGGCCCTGCACCCGGGTCCCGGCGGCTGGCCCCACTTCCTGGCCGCTGGCCCTGTGCTCGGTGCCCCGCAGCCCGGCTCCCACTCACAAGGTTCTGCTCCAGGGTCACAGCCGCTGGCCCTGCGGCTGGGGCTTCGCTCCTGGCGTGCCTGCTCCCAGCCTTTGCCTCCTTATCCCTGTCCTGGTTCCGCCCCTGTGGAGACACAGCACTGCTCCCAGCGATGCGCAGGGCAGGGGGTGTGGACAAGGATTAGGGGGTTGGCTTTCAGCACCCCCACTATTAAAAGGGCTGCAGCACCACTGCTCAGATTAGAGGTTTCAAGGCCAGATAAGTCTCTGATTATTTTTCAGCTGAGATCAGAAAGGTAAATGAAAGAGGCAGAGCACAGTGTACCAATGTTCCATCCTTCCACTCTGGAGTAATGAAAGTGCTCTTTTCATCATGAGTGAACTGAGACTGTTTTATTCTGTAATACATGATAGGTAACTTTACTGGTAGGGTATTGCAATTCATACTTCCCACCGATCTTAAATCATAAATGCAGAAAGTTGCCTTTCCAAGTGTTTTGGCAGAATGAATGTCTCTTGAAACAAATACAAAGCTTTTATTTCTCAGGATTTCCCGGGGTATACTAATCCCTCACGTCCTGGTTTGTCAGATGAAAAAGACCTTAAACTGCTTGATACTTTTGTAATTGCCCCTGGAATACTATCACTGTTTTACAGCAAACATCATCAGCATCAAAGGCCCCGAACTGCAAACACTATGCCTGCTTCATTTGCAAAATACCCAGCTGAGCTACTGCTGCTCAAGAAACTGCTGTTAGAGAATGAGGAACAGCCCATCATCATTTGTACTTTGCACTAACAAGCCCATAGTCATACTTGACAAAAAAAGGCCACTGTGAAATAAGAAAATGAATTGTCTAAAAACCACAGGTGGGAGAATTAGATGAACATACACGATGGCTACTGTGGTGTATATATAAACTAGTATTTTACTAAATTGGCAGACATAACAATGGCTAAAGTTACCTTGTTGTAAAAAGACTTCAGTAAAATTACCTAATGGGCTATTTGTGAATGATTTGGAGATTTTTCCTTTCGAAGTCATCTTCTCGGACCCAATCCTGCTCTCACTGAAGTGAATGGAAAACCCTGACAGGCTATTTCCCTCACAAACCTTGTACATTTAAAACATGAATTCCTTCTTTTTGAGTTTTTTTTATTTTTATTTATTTATTTATTTATTTATTTATTAATATTTCAAGCATCTGATTTGCACTGCTTACTCTGTCACAATTCAGATTGTAGGATCAGGTTCCTAAGGTAATAAGATTTGATTCTACAAATCCTTACAACAGCAATCCTTACAAACAGTAGCCCCATATACTCATGTAAGAAAGGACTCCCCATTTCAGTAAGGGTTTGTAGGATCAGATCCACAATTTGCCAAAACAAAAAGGATCAAATTCACCCCTGTTGTAACTCCATTTAAAGTTAAGAAAGTTACACGAGGGGTGAATCTGGCCCAGTGGATTGAAGCAGGAGGCTTGCATGTATGATCCCAAGTACTTTGCCAATAATCTTTGAAGCTTAACATACCAAGGCATTCTGGATACAAATTACAGGCATTCATTTTAGGAAAATGGAAGAATAATAGCATGATTTGATGTTATCGCTGTAATATCCCTTTCAAAACTCAAATGGGATTGAGAATTGCAGAGATTGTTCTCGCTTACTTAGAAAATCAAATGACTTCTTGAGTTTTACTTTTGAAATATGTTATTCAAATTGTATTTTAGAACATTTCCATTTGGTATTTATTTAGTTTAGTTTGTCTCTTGTTATTTCATTGCCATCCTAAGGCCCTTGGGCCCACATGAAGCTGACTGCAGGATTGGCATCTAAATTATTAAAAGTAGAACTCTTTGGTCTCTCACATTTTCACTTTACAGAATTGTGATTGACAAGTAGTTTCAGTCCTACAGGGTTAGGGTGAGCAGACAGCAAGTGTGAAAAATTGGGATGGGGGTGGGAGGTAATAGGCACCTATGTAAGACAAAGCCTCAAAAAATCTGGACTGTCCCTATAAAATCGGGACATCTGGTCACCCTGTATAGGGTTGAGGTAAAAGCATACATGTGCTTGGTTTTTAGCTTAGCCTCCAAGAAGCTTGCAGCATTCAGCCTTCTAACGTAGCTCTTTTTTCAGTGTAATCTCATTGTAATCAATTGGAATCTTGCCTGAAGAGGAGTGCAGATTGGATTATCCTTGTAGAATCTGGGGTACTGCGCTTTGCAATACCAACCCCCCCATCCTCAGGCCCCAATTTAGCAAGCTACTTAAGCATATACCTAACATGTGAGTAAGGTCCATTGTCTTTTGTAGAACTACTCACATCTTTAAAGTTAGGCACCTGTTTAAGTAGCTTGCTTAACCAGGGTCTTAATGCTCGACCATTGAAGCAAATACCCAGTGATCGAGGAATGGGAGATTATTAGGGCATGGAAAAGTGTTTTCTCTTTTCCAGTTCAGACCTTTGGTGTGAGTTTATGAATTGTAGCTAATCTATAGTGTCATTTTTAAGGTGCCTGTTTTTACTGAAATAATATCTGGTGGGAGGAGCATGTTTTTTCTTTTTTCTAAATTGGTCTTTTGTTTACATGTGACATGTTCTGGATCAGATTGTGTGGGCCTACACCAGATTATTTTAAATCAAGCAGAACTTCAGGGGAGCTTTGCCATAATACAAAGCTCAGGTTCAGGCTGTGTGGGTACAAGTGTGTATAGAAGTAAAGCAAGGAAAATGTCAACACAAAAGGAATTAGTGTAATAAAGTTTGGAGAAGCTAAAATACAAGACAGTGAAATTCTACTTTATATTGGGAGCTAGATGTTCAGCTGGTCAATATAACAGATTGCCAGCTGAAGTTCTGACCTTTTCAGTTAGTCAATGGAGCTTACACCATCTGAGGAGTTGGCTTTCAAAATGATTTATGTTATTGTTTTATTTATATATATATCTATATATGAAACATAATATTAGAGGATATAAGGAGTCCCCATTTTAAAGCATATGCAAAAGGAGGGAAGAATTAGTTTGAGAGTTTAACCTTAAATTTTGGAATTTCCTGACTTCTGAGAGTTTATCTCAACCTGAATCCTATCTCCTTTTGTGTGGAATGTTTGCACAATTGGGCAGGCTCGTATGCATTTAAGATACCGGTTAAGGTATTGGCAAATGTGAACATTAGTCAGACCTTAGCCCAGGAGATAATCAAGGTTTCAGTGTTCATACTGCAAGGTCATAACTCTGTTTACAAAAACTGCATGCCTTCCAGCCCCAGCTGTCCTGCCACTTCTCTAAAGGACCCTGAGACAATGTTTTCAGTCTGTCACATATAACTGTTACTGGGTAGCTTGTCAGCATATATGTGTACACTGACAAATAAACTGCAACAAATAAAACCTCCTGAGAGTCTGGAAAAGTAAAAGAGCAACACAACCACCTGGCAACCAATAAATAATACATTACTTAGCATCTCATAAATCTCATGCGTTCTTTTCTGAGGTGGAATAACTAATATGCTGCCTATTTTTGCCATTTGTTGTTGCACTACACCGTAACAATTTAGATGTGGAAGCTGCAGGCCAGGACCTGCTATTAATAGCTTTGTATAGAGCTACTAATAGGGCAGTTAGGCAGTGGCATTGCTATGAAACCTAATTTGGGTTTGATACCTTCTCTTTTCCAAAAATAACACAAAAAAGCCCCAAATAAATCCATGGCTAACAATATACAATATTAAACAAAGATTAAAGGCTAAAGAAGTACTGATTTTTTTAAAACACAAATAGGATAATGAAAGGAATATTCGGGGGGCAGGGGAACCGAACAACTCAGTCATTAGAATTCTAGTTAGAAATAGGCTAGAAGTGAGTCACTCAATTGATCAGTTGTTCCAAAGGTACCTTAATGTAACTTCCTTACAACGCAGTCTCAGGTGTATTGTATCAGAGCTCAGAATGGGCCTGATTCAAAGCCTAGTGAAGTCAATGGAAAGCCATTGACTTCTATGAGCTTTGGATCAGAGCCAGTATCTCCCAGTCATGCTTTGGGATGAAAGGATTACCAAAAAAAAGTACTCTGTTAAAAATCAAACATTAACATCAGGCATGAAGTTGAACAGTTAGAGGCTTCTTTATTGGTGTGCACATACGTCATTACATTTTAAAGAGTGACGGGTAGAAAAGACAAAGAAATAGAGGTTGAGATTCTCTCTGGTGCCTCTAAGAGGTATGGCACAGAAGGGTGCAGCCTAGGGGGAGGGTAAGACACTTTTGCACCTCCCCTGCCTCACACTATTCTGTGCTGCTCCACAGGCTGGTAGCATAATTTACAGTAGCCTCTAGCATAATTTACAGAAGCATAATAGCCCCTAGAGCAGAGGCGGGCAAACTACGGCCTGCGGGACCCTCCTGCCTGGCCCCTGAGCTTCTGGCCCGGTAGGCTAGCCCCCGGCCCCTCCCCCGCTGTTCCCTCTCCTCCGCAGCCTCAGCTTACTGCGCCGCCAGCGCAATGCTCTGGGTGGTGGGGCTGTGAGCTCCTGGGGCAGCGCAGCTGCAGAGCCTGGCCTGACCCGGTGCTCTGTGCTGCATGGTGGCGTGGCTGGCTCCCTCCGGGCGGCACAGCTGCCTGTCCTGCTGCTCTGGGTGGTGCGGCTGTAGCGCTGCCAGCCACTGGTGCTCCAGGCAGCGCGGTAAGGGGGCAGGGGAGTTCGGGGTGGTGGTCAGGGGGTGGGGTTGTGGCTAGGGGTCAGGGCGGTCAGAGGGCGGGGAACAGGGGGGTTGAATGGGGTATGGGTCCCGGGGGCAGTCAGGAAGGGGGGGGGGGGGAGGGGGTGGGGGGGGCGGGAGGGGGGGGGCAGTTGGGGCGGGGGTTCCGGAGGCAGTTAGGGGACAGGGAAGGGGGGGCGTCAGAGAACAGGGGGTGTTGGATGGGGCAGGAGTCCGGGGGGGCTGTCAGGGGGCAAGAAGCAGGGGGAGTCGGATGGGGATGGGGGCGGGGGCTGGGCCACGCCTGGCTGTTTGGGGAGGCACAGCCTCCCCTAACCGGCCTCCATACAATTTTGGAAACCTGATGTGGCCCTCAGGCCAAAAAGTTTGCCCGCCCCTGCTCTAGACAGACAGACAGGGTAGGGATGGGCACTGTAACTTAGAGAGTGTAGAATCCAGTTTTTATATTCTTAACATGTTTTTCTTTTTTCTTTTTGGTGCACAAAAGCAACAGGGGAAACTCTTTAGACACAAATCAATGTCAAATGCACAATGCAAGAGAACCTCAGGATTTTACTGTTTTTTATCCATGATTTGGCAATCCAAAGCTGCTTCATCATCATGGCAAATCCCAAAGTGACGTGGTCTCCTTGCAGATTGAGCGCCACCTGGATCCATTGCTGACTCTGTCCTTAAGATAGTCTGGCTGGATATTCAGATTCTTACCATCACTGGCAATCTTATTGTGCCACCAAGCTTTAGCACCATGTGATCGCCAGCCATGTACAAGCATCGTTGGTACACATGCTTCAGAATCTGTTGGTCTTCCAGTAATACAACCATATCAAGAAAACTGCCAAAACCAAACCAGTGCTGATGGTGGTGATTGCCTGGTTCAGCTTTGAATATCACCTGCTTTTCGAGGAAAATGGGTTTAGCTATTTCAGTTAATGTTTGAATGTTCCATACACTAATTCTACATTTGCCACCAATGCACAGGATACTGGAAATGCCCTTTTGCAAGGTTTCACTGGTCATTTTTTGCCTCAGCAGCAGAGAAACTCGTGGCCATTCTAACTACAAGGACAATTGACCAGATTGTTGCAGATGCTTCAGCATAGATACCGTGACTTGAAAATACTGACCTTTGAGGGACAAAGTTCTTGGTGAACAATATATACAATTTCCCCAATGTATTGGTGTCTGTCACTGTTTTCTCTAGAGTTTATGTTCTTCAATCCATGTGCTCAGGTCAGTTTTTAAATCCATTAACACCCCACCTACAGATTTCTGAGATCTGACAGCAGGGTTCAAAATTTCCAAGGGATTGGAAGGATCCAAACTACAATCTGTGGGCCAGTTTTTCAAAAAATAAATCATTTGCACATGTAACTGTGTAATCTGAATGCACAATTATCTGTTTGTGACATCACATTTATATTTAGTGAGCACAGTTTAAAGAATTTTAATTTGGCCCTATGGATTCTGGGATTTCATAAATGAAGAAGGAGACATTTGGCAAGGTGATGACTTCAGGGCTGACTGAAGTTGTGATGGATGAGTCCTTAAGGTAGTTTTATTTTGTTAATCTTTTCTCCTTTTGGGGTATGTAGGGTGGAAAGGAGTAATCATAAATGCAAAAAGCAGTCAGATATAGATTAGTTCAATGAAAACACTGAAAAGCATGTTTTTCATCAGGATCTCATTGAGGAAAGATCTTTTCCACTTGCATTCTAGCTCTGCCTGAGTCATTTTGAAAATTGAAAGTAAATTCCCCACTTGTCTGAACTACCATGATTTACTGGGTTGAAGTCAGCAGACTGGATTGCCTTTCTCGGTACTCATATCAGCTTGAAAATGGAATCCTGAGTATTAGGTAGCATATTTCCAGATCCTCGCATACTGGGAGAGTGGGCTGCTCCACACTGGGATTGATGCCAAGTGAAGGTAAAAGCAGGATGAATCAAACAAGTCTTGCTGATCTTAAACTGGCATATGCTGATGAAAAGCAAAGAAAAAGCTTTGCTGTAGTGAAGCCTGTAGCTGGCATCATACTCTTTGGTACATATATATGCCAACATTTAGTTCTGTGAAGAGTAGCCAAATGCAACTGAGAAAAAAAATCCAACCAAAACAATAGACTTGCAAGAATTTATGGTTGGTTAACTCTATCTGTCATTGTAATGTTTCTATATTTTTAGATAAAATGCATAATTGCTGTCACATGCATAATGTACAATAGGTATGAAATATTCAATATGTCTATTCTTTCTTGGAGTATGAATTACTTTGTATTTCATCATGATAGAAAATTGCTCACTTGAACCAAAGCTTGCACACTATTAAGGAGCTGATAGTTTACTTCAACAAGCTTCTTCTGTCTTTCATTACTTTGGCAATCACTGCCAGTCACAGTTAAAAGTTTGCAAACCCAGCACTCAGATCTTGAAAGTTCCAAGAAAGAGAGAAGATCAGTGCCCAAAGGTGAGAAGCGCCTTTAATTTTGTATATTCTCTTTTGGAGCAAACAGGTTCAAAGTAGAATGGTGCCACTTTTTTCATAAATAACAGCCTGATTTAAAGATTCTTCCTCTTGTAAATTGTAGTACTGTATTCTCAAAAGGTGTTTGCAACACTTTCCTTTCCTAGAACCTGAAAAGCCAGGAATGCCAAACTCTGCCAACATAGAAAGGAAAAGCAGGCCCAAATTAGTATTAAGTGGATACAGCATCTCTGAAATGGGGTAACTAATTCTGGCAGCCATGAGAGCGTTGAGACAAAAATATACTCTCACGGGCTGTGGGTGCTTTCATCTGATCCCTCAGAAACTCTACTCATTGGATGGCTTTTGAGCTTGTCAGACTGCAAAATGAGCACCCGCAATCTTGACCTGTAGAGGCTAATGCTAGAGATGAGTGGTACGTCTGTCATTATGTCCATTGATTTCTCGGCCTCTCCACAGGCTGCCAACAAAAATGCCATGGAACTGAGCTAACCCCACGACTAACATGGGCCATAACTCAAGAGTAACCTAGAGGGGAAAGGCTCTGTACTGCATTGTTCATCCCCTAAGATACCCAGTTCCCTAAATAAAACAAAAACAATAATAGGATAAATACAGAAATTGCTGGTCATGTAAATTGCTTTTTCTGTAACTGGTCTATTTTGTCAAGTTAGCCTCTGTGTGAAATCTGTCTTGAAAGCTAAGCCACAAAATTCCAGTTTTGGAGTTGGTAAAAGCATGTTTCTAAATTCACCTACATCCCAAGCAATAAGCACATGCTAAACACAGTGGAAATAAGTAAGTGCTAGTTCTTATATAGTGTTTTTTCATCAGTAGATCTCAAAGCACTTCACACTCTCCCATAAAAAAGATCAGAATATTGATTCCCATTTTATAAATGGGGAAACTGAGGCACAGGGTAGTAAAGTGACTTGCTCAACATCACCTAGTAGCATAGTTAGGACTAGAACCCAGGTCTCACGAACACCAGTTAGGTGCACTAGCCAGTAGGCCACACCCACTAGGATGTTATTTGACGAAAGTCACCATTTTGATCCATAAATTGCTCAGTAATGACAGAGTTTTAAAAAAACATTGCATTAATTCTTGGTACTGTATACTACTAGAGAAGGTAAATAGTGCTGTACACATATCTGATTTATACAGTGGTCACCAATAAAACTCTGCATTTACCAAGATTTTTCACACTACAGCATTAGATATACAGTGGCATCTGAGATACTATACTGCAGTAACTGCTGGAAAATGTTGATTTTTAATGCTAATGTCTGTATGATATTTTTTCAAATAAAATAAGGAGATTTTCTGTAGCATTGATTTTGTAGGAAGCTTAAGAAGCCATTTATCAAGTCTTTTTTTCAAGTAATTTCATTTGAAATTGGGATGCATAAAACATTTCCATTATTCTTCTCAAAGATTTTTGTCCCAGTGAACTGGTTCAGATACTTTTAATTAAACTCAAAATATCAGTATTTTATCTGTTGATTTCCGGACAGTGAATAAAAAATGTTTTTCTATTGCTCTGAGTACGGTGGAGAAGACACAAGTAATTTATAAGCCCTGAAGGTATTTGCATTCTGAAAATGTTAAGCTTGTCAGAAGGTAAGCCCTCTGGAAACAGTGCTTTGCAAATGAGATGAAAATTGAGCTTATCATCATTCTTCCCTTCTCTCACACTGTCAGTACACCATCTGCCATGCTCCCTGATTTCAGTCTTGCATTCCTTCTCCATTTACATCCAGGTGCTCACCAAGTGTTGCTGCTTCTTCTTCCATAATAATACCTGCAAAAGTCAGCCCCCCTTCTCCATACCCACTGTCAAAAGACTAGCCCATGATCTAGTTATTTCTAGAACCTCCTGCTTTCTGGCCTATCCTTCTCTTCTATCTCCCGTTCCTTCTATCAACAATACTGACATCAAGATTAATCCCTTTCCTACCATTCTGATCATGTCCCCCAACTTCTTGAATCTCAGCACTGGCTTACCCTCTACTTCCACATAAAGTTCAAACTTTTCCTCATTCAAAACTAAATAACCTCACTATCATTTACTTTGACCTCATCTCCTCCTATCAACACCTTCTGATTCCCAGTGTTTCTTTCCTGACTGCATCCTTCTTCATCCATGCAGGTTTCATGCTGCCCTAAATGCCTATAATAGCTTTCCAGTACATGTACTTCAAGTCCCTTACATCTTCTGCATCAGAAAGAATACGTCTGTTAGTCTATAAGGTGCCACAGGACTCTTTGTCACTTTTTATAGAGAAATCTTTGGTGATCTTAAACACAAAAAGGAAGCTTACAAGAAGTGGAAACTTGGACAGATGACTAGGGAGGAGTATAAAAATATTGCTTGAGCATGCAGGGATGTAATCAGGAAGGCCAAAGCACAATTGGAGTTGCAGCTAGCAACGGATGTGAAGGGTGACAAGAAGGTTTTCTACAGGTATGTTAACAACAAGAAGGTGGTCAGGGAAAGTGTGGGACCCTTACTGAATGGGGGAGGCAACCTAGTGACAGATGATGTGGAAAAAGCTGAAGTATTCAATGCTTTTTTTGCCTCGGTCTTCACAGACAAGGTCAGCTCCCAGACTGCTGCACTGGGCAGAACAGTATGGGGAGGAGGTGAGCAGCCCTCAGTGGTGAAAGAACAGGTTAAGGACTATTTAGAAAAGCTGGACATGCACAAGTCCATGGGTCCAGATCTAATGCATTCGAGAGTGCTGAGGGAGTTCACTGATTTGATTGCAGAGGCATTGGCCATTATCTTTGAAAACTCGTGGTGATTGGGGGAGGTGCCGGACGATTGGAAAAAGGCAAATATAGTGCCCATCTTTAAAAAAGGGAAGAAGAAGAAGCCAGGGAACTACAGCCTCACCTCAGTCCCTGGAAAAATCATGGAGCAGGTCCTCAAGGAGTCCATTTTGAAGCACTTGGAGGAAAGGAAGGTGATCAGGAACAGTCAACATAGATTCACCAAGGGCAAGTCATGCCTGACCAACCTGATTGCCTTCTATGATGAGATAACTGGCTCTGTGGATATGGGGAAAGTGGTGGACGTGATATATCTTGACTTTAGCAAAGCTTTTGATACGGTCTCCCACAGTATTCTTGCCAGCAAGTTAAAAAAGTATGGATTGGATAAATGGACTATAAGGTGGATAGAAAGCTGGCTAGATCGTCAGGCTCAATGGGTAGTGATCAACTGCTCGATATCTAGTTGGCAGCCGGTATCAAGCGGAGTGCTCCAGGGGTCGGTCCGGGGCTGGTTTTGTTCAACATCTTCATTAATGATCTGAATGATGGGATGCATTGCACCCTCGCAGATGAGACTAAGCTGGGGGGAGAGGTAGATACGCTGGAGGGTAGGGATAGGGTCCAGAGTGACCTAGACAAATTGGAGGATTGAGCCAAAAGAAATCTGACGAGGTTCAACAAGGACAAGTGCAGAGTCCTGCACTTAGAACGGAAGAATCCCATGCACTGATACAGGCTGGGGACCGACTGGCTAAGCGGCAGTTCTGCAGAAAAGGACCTGGAATTACAGTGGACGAGAAGCTGGATATGAGTCAACAGTCTGCCCTTGTTGCCAAGAAGGCTAACGGCATATTGGGCTGCATTAGTAGGAGCATTGTCAGCAGATCGAGGGAAGTGTTTATTCCCCTCTATTCGGCACTGATGAGGCCACATCTGGAGTACTGCATCCAGTTTTGGGCCCCCCCCCCACTACAGAAAGGATGCGGACAAATTGCAGGAAGTACAGCGGAGGGCAACGAAAATGATTAGGGGGGCTGGAGCACGTGACTTACGAGGAGAGGCTGAGGGAACTGGGCTTATTTAGTCTGCAGAAGAGAAGAGTGATGGGGGATTTGATAGCAGCCTTTGACTACCTAAAGAGGGGTTCCAAAGAGGATGGAGCTAGACTGTTCTCAGTGGTGGAAGATGACAGAACAAGAAGCAATGGTCTCAAACTGCAGTGGGGAAGGAGGTCTAGATTGGATATTAGGAAAAACTATTTCACTGGGAGGGTGGTGAAGCACTGGAATGGGTTACCTAGGGAGGTGGTGGAATCTCCATCCTTAGAGGTTTTTAAGGCCTGGCTTGACAGAGCCCTGGGACTGGGATGATTTAGTTGGGGTTAGTCCTGCTTTGAGCAGGGGTTGGACTAGATGACCTCCTGAGGTCTCATCCAACCCTAATCTTCTATGATTCTAAGGGAAAAAAGAAAACCGCTTTTGTTATGAAAGATATGCTGCAGTAATGTTCCAACACATAACAGTGTACAATCGTATTTTGGATCCCTTTTTTAATAAAGATCTCTGTGTTCAAAAGGTAGCATGGCCTAGAGCAGTGGTATTCACTAACTTTACTGATGGAGTTCAAATTCCTGTATTTCAGGCATTGCTATGAGCTGCATTAATTATCCTCAGCATTTCATGTGTAAGACTACACCACCTATATTCTTTCTGTCTTTCCATTCTCCCCTTTCACACACACCCCATTGCTGAATTGAGGAATTTACACAGGAACCAGGGGTATCCTCTCTGAGAATTATTTTTTAAAAATGCCTATCATTTAGTACAATCCTAAGCCCTTCAGTCATCCTGGGCTATAAACCAGAGTGATGCTGGCTCTTACAGTTCACATGCAGCAGCCCCTGGGGATGGAGGGCACAGCTAGCAAAGCTCCCAAAGTGGGCAGTACTGATATGAGAGAGAGAGAGAGTAGCCAAGACAATCTCTTCTTAAGGGACTGTTATGGAACTCTAATCATAGCTTCAAGCTGCGCTCCACCAGCAGAACTCCTGAGGGAGGGCAAAGAGTGTTAGGGCATTGACTGCCTGCTTTCCCTTAAGGAGGAATTGTACCTCTCTGCTCCAGTGGAAGCGAATCAAGTTCCAAAATATTGCTCCTCAGAAGTGTCTTCAATGAGCCAACGATAAAAGGCATCTCAAGCAGGGATGGCTTGGTATTTAAGATTGAGGGTGAAAGGGCAGAACCCCTACTTCCTCCTGCACACATATAGCCTTCTCACAGGCAGTGGGAACACTGTCTATAATAGAAAACAGAACGCCAAAATGTTGCAATAAAATGCATGTCAGTATATCTTTATAAACATACATATGTCTTTAAAGCTGTGTTCTGTCTATCCAGGATATAGTGTTTATATAGCAATGCAATGCATCACTACTGAAATTAATTTTCTTGCAATATTTTGGTATTCAGCTTTCTTTGATATAAATGTCTAAAAATGCAACTTATTGCCATGTGCCTCCCTGGCTTTTGTTCTTCCTTCTTTTTCCTGTCCTCCGCTTCACTTTTTCATTCCTTTTGTTGTATATTTTTGTCTGTATTTTCATCCATGATTTTTTCTGTGTTCCTGCCTTCCTTTCCCCGTGTTTGTTCCATTTCTTCTTCCTTTTTTTTCTTACACCCAATCCTCTCTTCCTCCTTCCTTCATTTATACTTCTTCCCATACACCATCATTTTCAAGCTTTTTAATTTTACTTCTCACCTGCAATCTTTCTCTCTCTCCCCACTCTTCAGTATCACAACTTTCCATTTTCTAAACAAATTCTCTACTTCTATCTCCTGTCCTCTTCAGTCATCATGTCTCTCTCTAATTCTCCACCCGTTAGCAAAAAACTCATTCATTCTCTCTATATGTACAGCAGATAAATTTCCTTGCTCAGATACCCTCCCGTCTAATCTCTCCTTCCCCTGCAGCATCCAGTCTGTCTCCTCTTTTCCTTTTCCAGCTAAAATCAAATTAGTCTCCTCTTCCCCCCTACCTTTTACACAATGTGCTTGCTTTCTCTACTCTTTCCTCTCCATCCTCTGTCTTCCCTTTCCTCCTTTTCATGTCCTGTCTCATCTCTCTCCTCTAACCTTTACATTCAGCCTTTCTCTCCCCCCCCCCTCCCGCCATAGACCTTAGACCCAGGAGAACTTTCCAAACAGGACCATATATAAACCAATCAGTGATGTCTTTCTTCATCATTCTAAGAGAGAAACAAACTGCCCTCATTCAGTCAAACAAGCTGTTAGTTCTGAAACCTAATGATAACACTTTAAATGACAATGTTGCTAACCATTTCACTGATGATCATTTTAGCAGAAATGTTCAGCTAATGTTTTTATCTCACAAACTTAAACTACCTCCTACACTTTGATAGTTAACCAAATGCCCCAGCTGCCAATATCTCCATCTACCCTCTTGACAACTTTTGTAACAGTCATGCACTGTCAGTACTAACAGCTGAGGAACAATTAGGAGCAGACTACAATAAACTGAATGTAACAGTAAAAGGACTAAAGCACATTAAGTCAACGGGAATCTTTGAATTCAATGGGCTTTGGATCAAACCCCAAATGAATAACACAAGGAATATTTTATTGATTGAATTATTCATTTTCATATTTAATTCAATAACACACCTCAAGCTCCTTCAGAATTTCCAGTCTGCTGCCCTAGGGTGCTCGGGGATTTTGCCACAAGAGAACATGAGGCCTTGGAGATAACTAAGTATTGCAGTTCAGACCATCTAGTCATAAAAATAAATATATATCTAACACCAAATAAAACTGGTCCATTTTCCAGGCCATTTTGTGTCTAGACCTTTGTTATAAATTGGCTGCTGAATTTGTTCATGAGCAATATATATATATATATAATTCCTAGCAGTGCTCATAATGAGAAGTTTACACAAATGACCTTTTAAAAGCTCAGTAATTCTTTCACATCACTGGCAAATTGAAAGCCTGTGTTTGCAAGTATCACAAATAAAAAGAGAACCTCACTCTATCTAAAAATAAAACTATATAGCTAAAGAGCTCACTGAATAGTAAAACCTTTAAAATAAATGCCACTTCCTTTTCCACAGTTTACAGTTAAATTCTTTCCATTGAATTGCAAGATTTTATTAAATTACAGACTCTTTAGAGGAACTAGCTATCCGGTTTTTCATATATTTTATCTATATGCAATCCTCTCTTGAATTTTTCTGTTTCAGGATTTTTTTAAAAACTTTTTTGTTCTCTATTTCTATCTGACTTTCTTCATCCAATATAAGACCCACAAATTAAAGATCTGTTTCTGTAGCCTTAGAAGCATCCTGAACAATTGGTCATTTTTTTCAAAAGTGAATTTAGTGGGCCAGATCCTTGGTTGCCTTTTTTTGCTGTTTTGACTCAGATCCAATTTTGAGGGCTTATGTGGGACTTAAATGTCAGCTAGGAATTATGCTCCTCCCCACCATCTGCAGGGGGATGAATTTCATCCAGAGTGAATGGTGTGTTTTAAGAAATATCCCAGCCTCTAAGATGTTTCAGAGTTGTCTTTGACTTCTTTCATAATGTAACTTTTCTGAATCCAGATTCACAAGCTTTTCTCACTATAAAGAAGTGTAAGTAAATATTTCCCTTTTTCAAATGCCCAATTTTCTCACGTTTTGCCAATTCCAGTTTAACATTTCCTATGAAAACTCCTTGGACCTATTTTGGATTTTATTCAGATTGTTCCATGAGCGAGGAAAAGGGTGAGAGGAATGATTTTTTTTTATCCTTCCAGTGTGCAGCTACATGATGTCATAACCATAAGAACACCAATATAGAGCTGATGAAAATGACTTGACTTTCTTCATTTCCTTTTGACATTTTGTGTTAATTAAATGACAAGCATGGGGTACTACTACTAATTACTCCTGGGGGAATTCTGATTCTGTGTCACTGCGCAAGTGTAAAATTAATGTCCCTTGCCGATCTCCCCCACCCCCCTCAAATAATTGATTCTGATGGGGAGGCAAAGGGAAGCTTTCACCCACCAGGCGTCATGTGGCACCAGAAGAGAGGACAGCTGGCTCATGGGCTGGAGCCGTCAGCTGCAGAGAGGAAGTGGGGTAGATGCTGCCTTCCTGACAGCACCCTGCTCGCAGGACCAGGTAAAGAGGCATGGGATATAGGGGGATGGACAGAGCGGGGCACATGGGGCTGCTGGGGGGTCTCACAGACTGGGATTCAGAAGGGCTAGTGCAGAGGACAGACTGGGGCAGGGGCACAGGAGTTAGTGGGGTGACATTGAGCTAAGGGCTGAATGGGAGAGGGGGTGCAGGGCCACATGGGGATGAGGGAAGTGGGAGTGGCTGAGTGGGGATGCAGGGACACATGGAGACAGGGGCAGTTATGCCTGGCTGAATGGGTGAAGCTAGAGGTCAGTCAGGCTCTGCATGAGGAAGTCTCTTCAACTCCCTAACCATTCTCCCACCCACACCCAACACTCCTCCAGGTTCACTCCCAAGCTCCTTCCCAGCAATTACTTCCCTCTCCCTCAGCTCCTCCATTAACCCTAACTTGCCCAAGCCTTTGCACTGCTTCTGAGGAGTGCAAGAAATACACTTCTGTATTGTAGTTTAAATGAATTATTACTCAAAGTTCTGTATTAATATGCCAGGAACCTATTTGTCAAAAAACATTTCCTGGATCTTTTTTGTTGTCTTATTGTTACAGACATACTTGCTGACAGGTATTTTTAAATAAATTACCAAAATCATTGAAACTGGCATGATTATATTGTTATTTTGACAAATAAAATATGCAGAATTTTGCAGCATTTTAAAATATTATACACCGAATTTTTAACTTTTTGGTGCAGAATTTCCCCAGGAGTATACTAATAGGTGCTTCCCCCAAATACTTGCTATTGGGACATATCACCGTGAAAATGAGATAAGAACAGTATTGGTAACATAACATGGGAATATGTTTATTTTTTGAATATATATACATAACGCCTACCAAACACATCTCTGAAGTGCATGCAGTTATCAAGATGCATTGGGGTTTTAAAACTGCTGATTTATTGTGCCTTATTTATGGAAATGTATGTACATTTATGCACAACTTGCATCCTATTTTACAGCTAGAAGATGTTGGAAGGTATGCTAACAAGTTGGCTGCTTGCTTTTTTTCCCCCCCATGTCCTCCCCATATGCCTGTAATTTCTTTCCTCCCTCTGTGGTGAGTGCTGTTGCCTGTGTTTATGCATCCTCCAGTTGTTTACGCTCTTTGCTGAATACGCAATGTTGGAGTGGAACATATGGTGTTGTACCTGGTCATGACTTTGTTTACAAAGGCTACACCCTCTTTCTTTCTGCTATGCACACAATGAGCCTGGGAGGTCTGCATCCATGCCTCACGTGAATTTCATCCAGTGGAAACTTACCTTTAAAGAGGGTTATGTGCTCTTTGCCTCACTGTAGACAAAAGTTATTACTTTCTTAACTCTCTCCTGTGGTGAATAGTCAAAATCAGGCTTGTAGGCTAAAACTTACACACTTCTGTTGTGCACTACTATTCTGTATAGACAAGCCCAGGGGTAGGCAACCTATGGCATGTGTGCCAAAGGTGGCACGCGAGCTGATTTTCAGTGGCACTCACACGGCCCGGGTCCTGGCCACCGGTCCGGGGGGGCTCTGCCTTTTAATTTAATTTTAAATGAAGCTTCTTAAACATTTTAAAAACCTTATTTACTTTACATACAACAATAGTTTAGTTATATATTAGTCTATATATATATAGACTCATAGAAAGAGACCTTCTAAAAACGTTAAAATGTATTACTGGCACGCGAAACCTTAAATTAGAGTGAATAAATGAAGACTCGGCCCACCACTTCTGAAAGGTTGCCGACCCCTAGACAAGCCCTACCTTTACAGGGATCCCAGCAATGAGACATAGTTGTCTCTGGGATGGGGACATATCAGCGAATGAACTAATTAACAGAAATACTGTAAAATTTGAGACAAGATAAAGAAAATCTGCATCTGATTAAAGGAACCCCTCTCACCCCAGTCTCAGTAAGACAGAGAAGAATTGCCCTGCTTGGTATTTGGCCAGGATACTCGGGTTAACATTCTGGTATTTTTACCCTGACCCTGAGTGGGCAGGGAGATTCATAGATTCACAGGGTTTAAGGCCAGAAGGGACCACTAGAATATTTAGTTTAACCTCCTGTATAGCATACACCATTAAATTTCACCCTGTTACCCCAATAACTATGTCTCTATTAATACCTATCATTAACTAGATCTCTATTGTATTATTATTTGTACTGAAGTAATGCCTGAGAACTTTAATTGTAGATCAGGATGTTAGTCATAGACCAGTACCTCATTCTTCTGTGCCCTGTATAAGCACATAACAAAACCAACCTTAATTGTGACATTTCCTAACTTTGAGTGCTTAACTTTGTAACCTGAATAATGTTCCTTAAATGTATACATGTGGAGTCCTGCTACACATAGAAATTGAGAGCATATGGAGCATGCTCAGTCATTCTGCGGAGCTAAATGCCTGCATAGTCTGGTCAGCACAAGCAGCTGAATAAGATAAAATCTTCGGAGATTTTTGCTACTAAAATTAAAGAAGTCTCTACTGACCATGCACAAACTGCAATTGGGGCAGATTGTCGTGGGGACGGCAATAGGGATATCCTTGACACAAAGGCCACCTTTCTACCAAATGTCAAGTTCCTTTTCCAAAGCACAAGGGCACTACAGCTGTTTGAAGAAAAGGTCAACAGAATTTTTTAACATGGGCAAAGAACATATTTCCCCTTAGCCTCCTGTTTGGAAATTGGCTGAACTGTTTTTTGCTGAAATTTTTGAAGAAATAAAATAAAAATTAAATGCCTACATTAATCAGCCTGAGGCAGAAACCTACCATGTAAAATTTCAGATTAAAAGATTAAAGGCTGGCAAAATTATAAGCAACTGAAAACAGGGTGTTGTGAAATGTAACCATAGGAATGGATGCTACCAGAACTATCTACAATACACCAGATTATAAACCAGATTCCCAGTGGTGGGGGAGTTGCTGGAGCTGGGAAAACTACAAAGAAGTGTCCAGGTGATTGTGTAGGCTACAGCAGTGGGGAAAGGTACTTTGTGTCTATGTGCACAGAACTCTCCCTGCATGGGTACCTGGCCTCCCAGCACGTAGACACTCTCCCCATGCAGATACATAAAGGGAAGAGTGTACACATACAACACGCTTTCCCTCTGCGCTGCGCCAAACACGCAGGTTCAGCGGCCCCGACACTGGGGAGCAGCTGCTCGTCTCGTGAGGCAGCTCACTCGCTCCTGCCCCGCCCCAACCACAAGAGAAGTCTCGCGAGAAGCTGCATGCCTCGCTTGGCTGCCCTTAGCCTTAAGGAGGCTGCCTGGAACGCACCCAGAGAGTGTGTCAATTATGACGCTACAGAATGGAACGCAGCGAAGGGCGGATGCAGTGATAGGCGGCGGGGGGAGGCAGAATTCGCTGCTCGGGAAGGGGCGCTGCAGCCGCTCGCGCGGGCGTTGGGGCGGCAGGAGAACCGTGCACTGGCAGTGCGCAGCTGTCGCCCGTAGGCGGGGGTCATGCAGAACGTTCCTCAGCTGTTTAATAGACCCACGTGCCTCTTTGATGGCTAGCTGAGGCTGAGCAGCCGGTGTAGCATGCAGCCGTGCATCACAAGGATGGGGAGCCTGCAGCAGGCTTTACTCCAGTCCTGGCACACAAAGCAGAACTGCCCCCTCCCCTTCTCGCTCTCCTGGCTTCGGCTCACGCCCAGCCTCTGCCGCGGGGAGGGGAGCGTTGCTGTTTCAATGAGAAATTCATCCATCTCCCCGCTGCTTGTGCACAAAACGTGCCCGGCTCCCACGGTGGGAGCCCTGCCAAAAAAAGAAAAAAAAGCGAGAGGCAGGAAGGGGGGGTGCCGCGGCCACCCGCCCGCCTGAGCAAGGAGGCGGCTGCAGAGACTGTCTTCCGTGGAAAGTCACCCGAGTGCCCGCTTTCCCCCGTGCGTGTGAGGCCGCCGCTAGAGGGAGCTGTGCTACAGAGAGAGGGAGGGAGAAGGGAGAGGCAGCTGCCGCAGGAGGAGAAAGACCCCCCAGCTACTTCTTCAACTCGGTCTGCCCCCTTCCTCCTCAGCTCTGCGCTGCTGCTGTCAGTAGCGGCGGCCTGAGGAGCCGCAGAGCCCCCCACAGCCCGGCTGCGGTCAGGGCCGGCGCTCAGCCCCGGCGCGGAGCAGAGGCGGAGTGGACTGGGGCTGCTGCGGCTGGGTTCCAGTTCTCTCCTCCTCCATCCACCCACCCAGCTGTATCATTCTTAGTCACGGCTGGCTTTGCTGCCGCTCGCCTTCCCGCTCTCCCGGCTGGTTTTGGTTTCCCTTTTGCTGTCAGTTTCCCCCTGTGCACTGACCAGTGGGGTTTACATTTAAACCAACCGAAAGCCGCGGGGCGGAGAGAGGGAGAAGCTGCGCGAAGGAAGGTAGCTCGCGGAGAGGCGTGGAGCTCCCCACCCCTCCCGACCAGCCCCATCAAACCATCCGGTAAGAAAGTAAAGAAGCCAGCGAGGGTGACACCGACTCGCCCGGAGGAGGAGAAGCGCGTCTTCTCTCCCGTCTCGCCTCCTTTCCGTCCCCGCTCCTCCCAGCCCCTCTTCTCCGAGGCCCCGGCAGGAGCAGCCTGGACTCATGATGGCTTCAACCACTACCTGCACCAGATTCACCGACGAGTACCAGCTCTTCGAGGAGCTTGGAAAGTAAGAGACCTGCCGGCCGCTGCACACTGTGCGGGGAAAGGGGGAGGGGGTCCCAGAGCGGAGGGGAGGGGGATTTCGGTTGGGGGCAGGGGAGGTGGTTTGACACGTCAAGGCTGGGCAAAGAGGTGGCTTTTGTTTGGGTGTAAAATGAAGGGGGGGGGGAATCAGGCTGGTTGTTGCCTCAGATCCTTTGCAAAGGATACTTAGTGCATTGCTGATCTCTGCAGTTGGAGCTGTCATGGGGGAGGGAGGAGGATTCAGCTCTATGCACGTATCTAGATGATAAATTCATATTTTTTAGACGCAGCTGCTTCTCTGCTTTGCATGCTTGTCTGTTTGATACTTGATACAATTAGGTGCCACGTTTATTGATGCAGAAAGTTCAGCTGGGCATACAGTATATTTTGCATCCAGCACTTTTAATAGGGAGTAAGGGCGACCCTGCGTGAATGTAGCTTGCCCCCTCCCCTTCCCTCCTCTTGTTATTTATGAAAGATTGTTGTTCTCGATCTTAATATCACACTGTATCTATCATTCTCTTCAGGATTTATAGCCACCATTCTCGCCAGGCTGTAGGAGAAACCCGATGTAGACAAGAAAGCTCTGCCCAGAGCAGGGTGTGCTTTTGTATTTTTCATGACCACGATCAGAAAAGCTGTGCGGTTTATTTGACACTCGAAAATACACCCAAACGCTCATAGATCCACTGTTTACAAAGAAGCTTGATGGCAGTGTATTGTTCAGACCTGAAATTAACTATTGCCCAGTCTCCAGTTTCTCTTTGATTTTTTTTAAATTTGTGAGTTCATTGCTGTGTCATTTCGTTATGTAAATAACTTGAAAAGGCTTGTGGGGCTACCATTTGGTATTAAAAACATGGAGAATATGTCGTAAACAGGAATCTAATTCAAATGCTCCTTTTCTGCAAGGAGTAGGAATGTCACCGTGTAGCGCAGTATTTATTAAGATCTACTTCCTTGTCACACAAATGGGCTCAGTGTTTAAATTTAATTAAATACAATCGCCATGTTGACAGAGCTGGAGGTGAATTTTTTACACAGATTTTGTTTCGTTTTTCACACTTTTTTGCTGCTTGTAAGATAGTCACAGAGCATTTGAGGCTTTTGAGTCAGGGAACTGTAAAAATGTGCACGTTTCCGGTGTGTAAATACCATCACTTATAATTTACAGTGTACATATATTTAAACTGTTTAATGATGTGACTTGTGCTCACTTGTATTTTAAATCCAGTTTACTGTTATAGTCTATAAAATGAGTAATGATTGCCATTTTGTGCTCATTTTCCTGTCTCCTGTATTGACATTATGTGTTTCAATCAAATCAGTTAAAACACTCAAATTATTAGAACCATTATTCAGTATTACAGCCCTTGTATTGATGTTTGTCTGGTTATTGGTTTTCAGGGGGGCGTTCTCAGTGGTGAGAAGATGTGTGAAAATTCCTACAGGACAAGAGTATGCTGCCAAAATTATCAACACCAAAAAGCTGTCTGCTCGAGGTGGGTATTTTTCAACCCAATATTTTCAGTGTCTCTCTCTCTCTCTATTGCTCCCCCCGCCCTTTTTGTGCTTATAATAGTATTATATCTAAGCATTTACACATTGAGTAGATATTTTATTTTTTTCTCCGTATATTTTCCATTTTCCTAAAATACTGGTTAGTTTTTCCATGTTGTTAAGTAATCTTTTACTGACTGACAATGCTTAGATATGAGATTACTGCTCTACCATGCTAAAAGGAAAGATGTACAAATTCTACAGCATTTTTTTGAAGATGCAAATCTGCTTTTCAGCTCTGAGAGAGAGTTTGAATAACAGCCTGGAATGTCATTTTATTTTATTATTTTTTGAGAAAATGCTCTCACTCTAATTTTTATTAAGAAAAAATAGGTCAAATCTTAATTGAATCACATTCTTCCATTATATTTAAATATGAACATAATTAATCAAGCCATATTTAACAGTGAACGCCTTTAGAAAAAAATTTGATCTGCTGCACATACAGTTTTTCAAAGGAAAATGTAGTATAATAGGGTAGACATTTTATAAAGTAACTATTTATGTACCAAATAGTGATGTTTAAGTGAAGCATTTGTACTGTTATTTCTATCATGCACATATTTTCTTCTCCTTTTATTTGTATTTTCCTTATGTGGTATATATTTGACAGCTGTATCTATATCTATATATAGATATTCACTGGTTGTGTGCTTACACTACATTAAAGAAACTATATATTTACTGTGTGTTAGGACTGCTGAAAATAGGCCTTATACTTATTGTCTGATAAATCCACACTAACGTGCTTGTACGAGGATGTTAGGGATTAAGGATTATTCTCTGTTGACATTATCTTTACTTTCATGTGAATTTATGGTATTGTGATGAGCATGGAAATGTGTAAACAAACCATGTCAGTGTGTAAACCTGCCTTTGTGGCTTGGTCTATATTTTATACAAGGGAAGCGTTGTATACAAGCAGCACTCTGATTTCATTAATTCATTTAATAAATATATAAAAGAATTCTTCTAATATATGGTGGCATAGCTGTAACTTTTAATGCTTCTCTAACAGCTGGGGATCATTCAACATTTTGCATTATATAATCTTATTTTCAGCTCAGTAACAGGGCTATAAAAGTTTACTTTTCACTAACTCTTAGACTTCAGGCTCTTAATGTGTGAGAGATTTATTTTTTCTCTTCTTTTAGTTTTGTGTAACCATATTTCTAATGAGTCTGTTCGTTTTTAGGATGTGGTTTATTTTTTTAATGGAGGGGTGAGGAAAGTAAATGGAAGTTTGTGATTTGAGAACTTTTTTTTAAACTTAAAAATACATTTTGATTTTAAATTATTTTTTCTCTGTCAGTTGATAATGTTGATCTGTTAGTTTGGATATTTAAAAGAAAAATAGCCAAAATATTGACATTTAAAACAGATAAATGTTTAAAAATTTAAGTCCCTCTTGACACGAGAGACAGTAATGGACTCAACACTGGATTGTTAATGAATTATGGTTTGAATGTATCACATATATATTATGATTTTAAATATGTGTGTTACAGTGAAGAAACTATAACATTTATTAAAGTAAATTTTAAAGAGTCTGCCTTAAACTCCTAAAAGTAGCACAGGACGTGCAAAATAGAAGCATTTACTTTTTCTTACACCATTTTCTCTAGACATTGCAGCACATACAGGACCAAATTCATCTTTGGTGTATTCTTTTAATTTAAGTGGAATTTCACCAAGGAAATTGAGAGCACAGTATGCAGTGTAACATCATGCACAGATCTTGGATTTCTGCATTCACGGTACCCAAGAATTCAACTCTGAGTTCCCTTACTTTTGTGGATTTAAACTTTAAATCTGAATAATAAATTGTGGGCATGTCATTTTCCTTACATATACATGTGTGAATACATGATATATTGTCAGTGGATTTAAGTGAGTATTATAGGGGTAGGGAATGCTAACTGTCCAGCTCTGCCTGTACAAATTTGCACAAATAGTTTGGTCATTGATTAGGCAACTTTCACAGAGCTAGATTTTACAGAACTCTTCAAAAATTGCTAGTAGGAAGTTTTGCTTTCATTTCTATTGCAGTGATATGGTCCATATAGTGAGGGTATTAACATACCTAAGAAATTGCTTTGTATTGTGTGTGTATATATCTACACATACACACAGTATACGTATAATAACTACACAGACTCAGTGTACTGAGGTATTTTGTTAGCTAAATAGCTCCAGATATGAAACAGTAATCATCAAGCATGCATCAGGTTAGAAAAATATGTTCTTGTGACCCTAACTATTTGTAGTCTATTAAAAGCATGCTTCCAATTTCTCTGTATTCAGATATTTATTATGATATAGAAGCTATACGTTGCATAGCATCAAACTGTGATACATTTTAATATGGATAACTGATAATGGATTTACAGATTGTAGTTTAGATACTATTTGAAATCACACCATTATTTAATTCTTTTCACATCTTGACATGTTTTTCATTGTGAAATGGAGCCGTTGATTTTCATGGGTTCATACGATAATTCACTGGTGTATGAAATCATAGAGTATGCTATTGTTTAATTCTAATGGGCAGTTCATAAAGGGAACTTCATCCCGGTGCACAGGGTACAGTAACTCCTCACTTAATGTTGTCCCGGTTAACGTTGTTTTGTTGTTACGTTGCTGATCTATTAGGGAACAAGCTCGTTTAAAGTTGTGCAATGCTCCCTTATAACGTCGTTTGGCAGCTCCTGCTTTGTCCACTGCTTGCAGGATTCTCTAGAAGGGGATTAGAACCAGGTAGGGCCAGCAGCCCTCTCCCCCATCAGCTCCCCTAAATTCCCTGTAAGGTATGTGGCGCGGCAGCTGCCCAGCAGTAGTTCAGCTGTCTCTTCCCACACTGCTGTGCTGCTCCTGTCCGCCCTCAGCCTTGGAGCTGCTCCCGGGAGCTTCCTGCTTGCTGGGGGAGGGGGACAGAGGGGTGCTGATATCAGGATGTCCCCCTGTTTCCCCCCCCCCCGCACTCTGTACCCCCTCTCCACAAAGCGGAGGAGAGGGACAGAAAGGAGGGAGCTGGCTGGAAGCTGTTGCTTCCTGTCTGAACTGGCTGATCTGCTTAAAAGGGCAATGTACTTGAAGTGGTGTCAGCGTACTTAAAGGGGCAATGCACGTCTCTCTCTCTCTCTCTCTCTCTCACTCATGCACGCACCCCGCAGTACTTTGGAAAGTCAGCACCTGCGCAGCCGTGCATGTGCTGTCAGGAGGAGGGAGTGGTGCGCTCCAGCTGGATAGCGTGGGCTGCTCATCATGTTCAGTTTTTTCAGGGAAGTGTTTGCAGTTACTGCCCTGCATCTATTGTGTTTCCTCCCTCCTGCCTCAGTCCATGCTGCCTTGCAGAGTGTGAGGCTACATTAACAACAGCCTATTAACCCTTGAGGGCTCAGCTGAATGCTGGCTCATCATTTAGCAGCAAGGCATTCCCTGGGAAATATTCCACTCTTACTCCACCACCTCAACCAAGCTTCACAATTATTCATTGCTGTGTACCTAATCCCCCTATTTACTTTAATTCTTATGGGGAAATTGGATTCGCTTAACATCATTTTGCATAAAGTCGCATTTTTTAGGAACATAACTACAACGTTAAGTGAGGAGTTACTGTACATACAAGGTACTCTGTGTTGAGGTGAATGTCATGTATGGTGACTGGTTCTCTTTGGTGTAGTTCACTAAATTCACATAGTGTTCAATAAGACTTTTGCTTGAAACATTGAAGAAGAGGTATTTTAACAAATGATATGGAAAAATCAAGACTTTGATTATATTTTACTAAGTTTATTTAAAACAGTATTAATATTCTTAGTTATGGGTTTCAGTTAGTGTTGCCTAGTCAAACAGCTCTTTCCCACCTACGTTTTCTTTGACTATATTTGAACACTTAGATTCATAGTCCTCCCAATGTGAAATATTGATCTGGTCATACAAAGTTGTCTGTGGATTTGCACTTTCTTCATAGTTTCCCTGCATAATTAAATCTTTACAAAGGAGTTTCAAAACACTCTTGTGTTTAAAGTGCTGCATGTTCTTTTTCACTTGTTTGGGGGTCTTTTGCACAACACTTTGCATTTCTACTGCTCTTATTTTCAAAATTAAGTTTGTGTTTTAAATTTGTGACAAATTACATATATTTGGAATGTGGTCACATACCAAACTAATCCAAATTGCAAAAGAAAAAATACTATTGTTTAAAGTTCAATTTTTTTTTAAATAAAGAATTTGATTTTAAATGCATGGTTTGCTATAATATTGATAACAGTTAGAAATTTCATCAGTTTCATGGTTCTCTGTTGATTTGTTGTTCTTAAATAATAATAGAAGTATAACCTTTCATTGTAGAAGCACCTTTTGTGAACAATTTTTGTGTTAACTAATATTTCAGTAGGAACATACAAAAGTTCCACTTTTCATTTAAAAATAATGTCAAGCTTCATATGCAAATTGTAGTTTTTGTAAATTATTAAACTTTAATGAAGAATGAAGAGATTATTTTCTAACAATATGAATCTGTATTAAATTAACAGTTGGTCATTTGTATCAGAAGAACACATTATAAATAAACTAGGAGCATGAATATACTGCAGGAAAGTAGACCCCTGAAAGAAAGTGGAAGAGCTGGCATACTACAGAAAAGTAGTAGCAAAAACCAGTATATCTGTGCTGCTTTTGCATTGTACTAGGCTTCATCTTATATATATTCTATTACTTTTTATTAAATCTTGGTTTTGTTATTTGCAGAGGCTGTCTTCTTTGTGGGTATATAGTTAGGATGAATAAAGTTTGCTATTCTAAAATATTATTTTATTCACTCTTGCCCTATTATGCATCAAACTTTAAAAAAAAAAAAAGACAAAATTTAATAGCACTTATTTTTATCTTTGAACCTCTTCTTTTTTGAAAGAATTGTGGCTTTAACCCTACGCAGATCCCATTGCGGGATCGAGGTCTTAATCTCCAATTACAATGTATGTGTTGCACGGACAATAAGAAAATATGAAAGATTTTGGCAACCGTTGTACTTTTGACATACTCTCTCTGATTGGATTGAAAAGGAACAGAAATCAATGTGCTCAGCGGATTGTTCATTGTATGCAGTCATTTCACTCATGTGAACTTGCACCAGATCTGTAGTGACCAAATGTACTTGCCTTCTGATGATCACTCAGTGATACTGTCCAGTTCCTAGTGTGCCTTTGTCCATATTGCAAAAAATACCCCACCCTTTGGTCATTGCAGCAAAAAGATGAGCAAATATCTGTGGCAAGCATACATATTTGTAGGGCAGACACAGGAACCCGTAGGAGTTATCAGTTCCATTCTTTCCATACCCGTCACCAGATCCAAAGTCTACTAACATCAGTGAGAGACTTGCAGTTAGTTTCTTAGGGTTTTGGATCAGATCCTTGGAGGTTTCTGCTGGTTACTTATTGTCTTCTCAGTTGGCCCCCCTCCACTCCTCTCAGTATCTTTCTATTTTATGAGAGTAGTGCTTCACTGATATTTCCTGTAGTTTACCCACTGAAGGGTCCCCATGTGTAAGGAAGTGCCACAGGTGACCACACCAATTGCAGATTCTTACAACTACCTGTGATGGGCATGGAGGCTGAAGAGGCACTCTCACCCTTTTGGAACAACATTTTGTTGGGAGACTGTGAGGAATTTTGCTGTGCGGCTAGAGTATTTCCATCTATAAATCTATCCATGTGGAACATTTCACAAACCATAAAGTTGTTTAAAATGCTTTAGAGAGATAAATGGAAATGTGAACCATATAAGGTGGTATTTTTCAGCATAGGTTTTTATGGCAAAGGGAGAAAAATTACCATGCCACTACAGACTAGTGGTCCATTTAGTCACGTATCTTGTCTCTAGCAATGCTGTATGCTTTGCAGGAATCCAAAAAACTGCAATAATGCACCCAACAGTGCAGTACTATATACCATAGGGAAAATTTCATTCTGACCCCAGCAGGTGATCAGTGTAACCCTGAAGCACAAGAATTAATAAAATGTAGACTTCTGTCTTTGTAATTTTAGCATAACTGGATGGTATTCTTATTCATATTGTTGTCTATAATCAATCAAACAAACAAAAAACCCCTCAGGGACTGATCTTGTAATCCTCAGTGAAGCAAATGTCCGTTTTATATGTGCAAGGACCACAGAATTGGGCTCTAAGACATTTGCTTTAGTAAATTCTTGTGGAGGTCTGTTTCTCATGTTAATTATATGTTGATTGGTAACATATTTTCTTTCATGTATTAAATGTTTTGCCTTTTCAGTATTTCCTTTAGGATGACAGGAAACGATAATCGGTTACACTTGATTGGCCTTTTCCTAGTCACTCACTATTTTCTGTCTGATTCTTAGTTTAATTACAGCCTCATATTGTACTAGTTAATATAGGAGTCCTGTGTCCGCTGTGATTTATAAATTCAGTGTGAATGTTTTTTTTCATATTTATTTGCAAATATTCAGTTCTTCAGGTAAATTGGTGCTATTTTTTCCCCCTTCTCCAAATGTTTAAAATATCAGTGAGTTCAGAAAGCTTGTGAATGTGGAAAGTGTGTTTGTACAGTCCCATCACCAAGTACTTACCATGTGATTGAAGAGATTTTAGTATACAGGGTCAATTTCAAGAGACACTTGCATGTGCTTCACTGAAAAGTGCCCTGTTTGGGTTTTGGAGGTTTTTGTGTTGTTTAACTGCTCTTTTGTTAGTTTGTTTTTACCAAATAACTAATTATTTTAAGAACTTTTCAGACATCATTGAGATTGCCTCATAAATCCTGAATTCACTGTCACTAATTTTGGGTGGTAGTAATTTCTTTAACGTATAAAACTAGATTTGACTGGGGTGTTCCTGGCAACTGGTAGATAAATTATCCATAGCAAATTTCATATAATTTCTGTGAAGCCAATTTTCCTTTCCTTTTGCAAAGAATTTATTTCTCCTGTTCATTGTGAGTGCTGATGTGTTCAGGAAAGAATAGTTTGTTTGTTTGTTTTAAAGTCCATACAGTGATGGACATAAAAAATATGAAATCATTTTTTTTTGTTCTGTGTATGGCCACAGCTTGTTGCTGTTACATTGACATTTCAGTTTGTATTAGGAGATATATACTGGAAAAGGAAAATATATCCACACATCAGCTGAAAAAAATTTCCCTGCGGGGAAAAAATTTAATAATATTGGAATTAACTTTCTTCTTGCAGGCCAGGGAAATGTGATTAAACATATAGGTGCCCTAGGGCATGTACAACTTTCACCGTGGTTTAGAAATGGTATTTTGAAACCATTGCTTCTAAAGGGTCTGCAACATTGACCTCAGCAGGAGCTTTGCCCTGGCTGTAGTGGATACAGGATTAAACCCCAAATGTATAAGGTCCTGGGGGAAAATATCATAGAATTATATTTTGAAAGTCATTCAGTGATGCACGTAAGATATGGTAGATAAAAGACTGGGGGAAATGCTCATTTTTCCATTCCAGTTTATGAAATCATTAAATGTGCCTAAAAATTTGAAGAACTTTTTGGGGAGAGAAGGAACATTGTCTGGGATCTCCCCCTGTTTTCTCATTGTATTCCATTACCTCCTAGGTTTTGAATTGGGCCTCTGACCCATCTTCTGATGAGTAGGTTCCTTCCACTAAAGAGTCAGCCAGAGGGGGTTATTCAAGGGTGACTTGTTCTTTCTTTCCCTCCTCTCCCTGTAGACTATGGGCCTCTCACTTAGCTGGTTTTATGCCAAAGTAACGCCAGTTACTTCACTGGAGTTATTTCAGATTCAGGGCCGGCTCCAGGCACCAGCTTGGCAAGCAGGTGCTTGGGGCGGCCACTCCGGAGAGGGGCGGCAGGTCCAGCTGTTCGGCGGCAATTCGGCGGACGGTCCCTCACTCCCGCTCGGAGCGAAGGACCTTCCGCCGAATTGCCGCTGCAGATCGCGATCGTGGCTTTTTTTTTTTTTTTGGCTGCTTGGGGCAGCCAAAACCCTGGAGCCAGCCCTGTTCAGATTCACTCAACATAAGAGGGAAGAGAGCTAGGCACTGAGGTCTTCATCTTGAATTCCCCATATTGTACAGTTTCTAAATCTCCATGTTGATTTTGGAACATAAATATATTTTTCCTATCCTCTGTTTTCGTAGAGAATTTGTTCACTGAATGTATTTTGCTTAAATTCAAATCAAATTTCAAAGCAAAAGCTAATCTTAAAGCAAAACAAAACACTTTTAAGAGAGGGGAAAAAATTAAGTGACCAGTCCTGTTCACAGTTGCTACCCCCTCCCCCCACACACAGACTTTAGTAGGGCTACAAGCAGGAATAAAGAGAGATATTCAATAGTAACTATTTTCAGAATGGGGCCGTTAGTTAGTAATCTTTTAGTAGTATTCCGAAAACCAGGAATCAAAGCAACAATGTTCCTTGCTCTTCCACAGCCTCTTGGTGTTCTCCCTGTTACTTTTTTTAAATCTCTTTTCCTTGTTTTTATTATTTTTTATATGAAGGCTGTAAACCCCTCTAATATGTTCTGTGTACCTAAAGTATTACTTGTGTGTGTTTACACATATGTTCATATGAATATGATGTACTGTAATACATTAATTATTGTCTTAAAATGTGAAAATAAGGGCACAAGAACAATATTAAACATTTGCCATTTTATTGTATGTTTATTTTATTCTGTTATTTAGTATACACAAGAATGTACAGTATTTTATGCCTATTGTGATTTGAGGTCCCAGTTCAGTAAGGTTCTTAAATACATTGCCTGTCTTTAACATGTGAGTTGTCCTGTTAATTTAAAATTAGGCAGATGCTTATGTTACATAGATTGCTAGGGTTGGAGTGAATTCTTGTTCGTTGTCCATCTGATTAGGTTTTAAAATGAACAAGTTTATTGAAAATGAAAAATGAAAGCAATATTCTAATGAGGCAATAAGAGTTATTAGGTATGCAGATAAGAGGTATTGTACATTACTCTTTCCCAATCACGATTGGCATGAAGCATCCATTCTTACTACTCTTATTTCACCCTTATTATTCCAAGTCTTTCCCACATCAGCTGCTTTTCTGACACACTGTGACTTGAAGGGCACGGTGAAAACATAACCTCTTCTTGTAACCTAAAAACACCTGCTTTGACAGCCTGGTGATTCTGACAGATTAAAAAAATGTAAACCAAATATTTTATTTGCACAGGCAAACATAAGCAAAATAATGTATTCATTTACCTACCTTCATTTGAGCACCCTCAGATATGTAGGATAGGGTATCTGAGTGGATCTTACTGGTACCTCTGGGTTTTATTTCATCAGGGCCCTACATCCTTCTTCATATGCAGTTACCTAGCATTTGTGGGATTCTTTGTAAGGACAATTTAAGGATGGTAAAGTATTATAGAAAAGCATAACCACTTCCTAACTTTATTGGAGGAGGGAAACGTACAATACATACCCCATGTTGAAGGTGATAGCCCTTTTGTTTAACTGTTTATTTTAAATTAATTGTGCCTTGAAATTGAATGGAACATCTGCTTCATATTGGAGAGCCACATAAATCCAATCTGTCTGTTTATTCTTGTAAGTGTTTTTGTGTGTGTGTGTGTAAATATATATAATATCTGTTCCTCTCACTCTAATCTGAGTATTACTTGAAATGTTTTGTGCACCAGAGCCTTTATTTATGTAATACCAGCCTGAGCAGATGTTGCCTTTTGTGAGAAGGTTTTGGGTTTTTTTGTTTTTTTTTTTTACTGTAGTCCCACCCACTCTTCAACTGTTTTTTTTTTTCCATTATAGTGCTGCCCGTCCATTCTCCTATGTTTGAGGTTCAGTAGCGTTGTCTTCCTCTTCATATGAGACTTGTAACTCTGCTATTTCATGTTATATTTGATTGGAAGTTACTAAAGGAGTTGTCAGCTCCAGTGCAACGTATTTAACATTTGAGTGAATTTGGTGCTCGCGAAAGTGATACTGGCTGAAATCGCTGGCTCCTGCCAAGTATAGTTAAGGCCTGTGCATATTTCCTCCATGCAGCTTTGCCTTGACTTGTAATGCTTCTGTTATTCCAGTCTTGGGCTCTCTTGAGTGGAAACTGCCAAACATGGTGAATTGTTCAGTGGTGGTTTTTTATAAGAAAAATGAGGTGACAAAGCTTGTTTTTCCACCTGTTGTCTGAGTTTAGCTTAGAACTTGGGTCTCCGGAGCAGAAAAGCTAGTGCCTGCACAGCTGTGATCTTTAGTGTCCTAATTTTTAAAAAAAATGTTTTTTCATCTGTTCAGCCAGTTTTTGGCTAGTGGCAAACATTAAAATAACTTCAAACTCATTTTCTCTTTCCTTTAAAGGAAAATTAGAGAATGTGGTTAGAATTACAACTAAAATCAGACTAGGAAAAAAAACTCAGCATTAGGATTAGAAATTACCTTGTCATTATTTTGAAGGGATAGAAGGCTCTCTGAATGTGAAGGCCTGCTCAGCTCATTAGAGATCTGTCCATACAACAGTACATCTGTTTTGTATTTGGCAGAAATCTCCACCCAAGTGCTTTGTTTACCAAGATAGGAAGCTGATAATCCTTTCCCTTTTTTGTAACATTGTTTTTTCTCTGTTTTGTTTCCATGTTCATATCCATCATCTATCTGTCGTGTTACAGCTGTAGGCAAAAGTCAGGTTAAAATTACCAGCTAGCATTACTGTGCTATCTATCTATCTAGCTTTGATCCAAAAACAAAAATGTTAGGGTGCATTGGAAATTTATTTTCAGACAAATGTTAACTATGACCAAGATGTAGACTATATTGAAATTAGCTCTCAAAAATCACTCCATTTGATGTAATTGATAAGCACAGCACACGTACACTGTAAAATTATTCCATCCCAAAACTTAAAGTGTGGGAAATGTGAACTGTCAGTGTATGGAGTTCATAAGCAAACAATTTGTAGCAAGAAATCTGTTTTAGATGCTTTCAAAACTTTTTTTCCTGATTTAATTATAATTAGAAACTGCTTACTTGTAATATTCCGCCACGTGAATGCAGGTGCTGCAGAGTCAGTCACGTTGCATATTCATATAGCTGCAGGAACAGATGGAGTACCTATATAATATCCATATTTGACAATCTGATGGGATTTGCCAAGCCTAAGCTTTCATTTACATTTTAACCTCTTCAGGAGATGGGTTTGTGATTTAATTAGGCAAGGGAGGCCTATGAGTTATTTGTATTGCATATCAAACCTCACACCAGTGCTTATATATTCTGTGGTTTGGGAGATTTCTTACAGGAATGTTTTTTACTGGATGTCGCTCTGAGTTTGGTGTCTTTAATTAGTTTGTTCTTTTGACTGACTTTATTCAAATCCTTCAATGTAAGAAGCAATCTTATTTTTATCAGTACTCTAAACCAAAATGTAATGTATCACTGAGAAGTTCTTGGTTACTGTGGTACTGCATTGCAGTGAAGATTTTGTACTGTAGTGTAGATTGCCTTGATTTGCTGCAAGGCAACTAAGGTACCATTGAACTTTTGTGATTGATACCTAGCTTTGACAGCAGCATATGATGATTTGCTTTCTGCCTTTTCTAGAAAGGCTTCTCAAGAGATTACATACCTTAAGCCTTGAGTAAATTTCAGTGGAGAAAACACCCTTCAATAAATGTTGTTTTGACTGTTTGTAGGACACCTTATTCATGAAAAGACAAGGAATCATTTCATCATGGAAACATAATGGTTGTCTTTTGGATTTGAGGATATTACAACTATACTGTCTTTTTGCATTTTTTTTATATAGTGCACATAGCTTTTACAAGTTTACCTGTTTAGCTGCTTATGTTCAAAAGTTTATTGAAACAGGCTATGCTAAGTCAAGAACTTTTTCCTTTGCTGTTTCTTTTCTAAAATGGAATGTTATCAGCCTGGAAGTCCTGGTATAGGTCAACAACTAAGCATGTGAAAAGTTCAGTGGGACTACTAATATGCATAAAGTTACACATGTGTAAGTGTTTGTGAGTCCAGGCCTTGGTTTGCATTGGATAGTGAATGGAACAGATTCAGGAAGTAAATAAATGTATACTGAAGCCTGGGATCATGCATCTATCTGGGATCATGATTTAGAATACAACTTACATGGATAAGTATTTTAAATGTTAAATGACTATATGTTCAACAGAAAACCAATTCCTGTGCAATATAACATTTTGCAATTTATTTAACTTAGAAGTTGTCAGGGGAAAAACACTTACATATGGGAGGTATGCATTTATAGCTGCAATTTCATGCTGTCTGGTTTTCATGTAGGACATTTAGATTGATTGTTTTCTGATAATGTTTAGAAGCTTCTCTTCTGCTGGTGGGGAAAATACAATCATTTATGTAAAACTTTTTTGCTCTTAATATGGTGAATATTAATACAATACTGGAAAAAATGAGTTCCCCCCCCCACCCCACGCACACCAGATTTTAGAAAATAGACTTCCATTCTCTCCAATAAATTCTTAAGTCATCAATCGTTGTAGAGAGAATGCCCCTTCACAGAGCAATTCAGATATGTAGATAATTTGTGCAGGGATGTTAGAGAACATTATCCTAGCTATTGTATAGAAACATCTGAAAATAGCTTGTTCCCTGTTTTGAAATAGAAAAGGAAGATATAAAATAAGTCAACACTTTAATTCAAAAGTAGCACGGCTCCCTTAGTATTAAATATAATTATACAATAATGCCACACTATATTCTGTTACTATCAGACTTAAATATCAAAACTGGATTCACCAGTTGTAAGACATATATGGTAAAGTGATAGAATATTGCCTACTAACACTACTTTCTGTGTCTTCAGCCAATAGACCTAAATATAAAGAATAAACTTCAATATATTACTCCAATTAACTAGTTGCCAGGTAGGGAATATGTGATTATACAGCTTACATAAACAAGATTATGAAGCCATGGTTTAGCTATAAAGCTCAGATTTCAGCCAGGTTCCATTATAAAACTTTACTAAAATTTTCAACTTTAAATGCCTAAAGTTAAGCATAAAAATGTGTGGCCTATTTTTTAGAGTTGATGAACATCTAAATGTCCCATTGATTTTGCATTTCTTTTATTTCTTTGTAGAAATATTGTTATGATACACATTTTTATTTCCACCGTAAGAATGAAACACACAACATTGACACCTCCTTCTACCCATCCAGTGCTAACCAATCAGGCAAAAAAGTAATTAAAATTATTTTAAAATTAAAAACCTACCTCAAGCAGAGCTTTTACCCTCAAAAAGGTAGGCGTACTAAAGAATCTGTGACATCCACTAATGATTTCACTATTGATTTTATGTAGAAGGTACTCAGATACTTCTGTGATGGACTGCAGTATAAAACTCATGAGTGGGATGTTAGGTAAATGCTGAGCACTTCTGATCTGCTTCCAAAATGCCACTCTACATTGATAAAAACACAATGTAAGCATTTGTATTTGATGCCTTTTCTTTTGGTTTTTATGTTAATAGTTTTCATCTTCTTAATTGGGCAGTTATAATCTTTTTTCTTGATGTAAAAGCCACAAAGGGAGCATTAAGGTTGAAATTATCGTAAGAAACTGTACACAACAGCTTGATTCTTAAGCTCTTTCTGTTTATCCCCAAATCCCCTTCCAATATAGAGATGACCTAGACCCTAGAGTACAAAAATTTTAAAAGTATTTAGGCATTGATGCACTCAGCGTTGCAATGCCTTACTTGTTTAGGAGCACAAATTTCATTTTTAAAAGTGATTTAGGCACTTTGGAACCTAAATTCCATTGATTTGCCTAAATCACTTTTGAAAATGAGATTTTATGCTCCTAAATCAGTTAGATGTTACAGCAATGACGAAATTTATTTTAAAATCTGGGCCTTGGGCCCTGATTTAGGAAGGTTTTTAGATATATGCCTCACTTTAAGCACGAGTAACTGAAATAATTGGAATTACTTAGATGCTTAAAATTAGTTAGTTGGCTGATTTAGTGTTTCTGTGTGCACAGCTAGTCTGGACCTTCAGATTTAGTGACCTTTGATAATGTTACAGGAGAATATGGACAACCTTAACGCCATACCCCCTTTCCTAGAGACTTATTTGGAAGTCCAAGTTGTTCCCATGCAGAATCCTTCCATGATTCATGGTGAGCTAGAACACACCCTCTCAGTTTGGGGCCAGTCTCCATCTTAACTCTGTCACTTAGGTACATTTATAGAAGATGCCTTTGGAATTGACAATCCTGGTTTCTGTGTTAAGACTGATGTCACGTTCCCTGTTCCCCAGCACACCTTTAAAACTCCGTCACAAGATAAAAATGATTGCTTATGGTCTGAGTAAGCCTTTTCTGATACATCAGAATTTTGGCTCTAAGTTATCTTCTCACATAAATCACCATGATATCTACATTCTTGAAACTGTCTCTTTACTAGATACACTAACACAAGTTGTACAGTTTTCTTGTCTGAATCCACAAATGCTTAACTGAATTTGAAATTGCTACATTTTTTATTCTATCCAGATTTTTGGCTGTCTCAGAATCAGCTCAGCTCCAATATTATACACACATTTTCAACATGTGACACTGTTTTCCAAACTGGTCACTTTTCATTCATGTTACATGCATCCATCCCCTATTATGTATTGGTCATATTCCTACACAGAGTCCAGACTCTTGTGAATTAAATCTGAAATGTGACAGGTTAATTTTAATTTGTCAGTCATTCAAACTTGATATAGTATAGAATGTAGTTCTCAACCTGGGGATGGGGTCTTGACCACCCAATCCCTCCCATGGTGATAAATGGAAAGTGAGGTACTTGTTAGATCCCAGGAAGATTGAAAGGGGGGGTGTCCCATTATAGAAAAGAGGGTCCCAGTATAGATATAGGTCACCATGAAGGAATGTTCCATGGCAGTTGGGAAGGAGGATAAAAATCTAAATAGTTCTTTGTAAACTTTACAGTAAAAGGTTTTCTTTTATGTAACACCCCGTATCCTGCAGTTCTAACACCGTAACTAGTGGGAAATTGTTTTATTAAAAAAATTGATAGACTCTACTGCAGGGATCGGCAACCTTTGGCATGCGGTTCGCCAGGGTAATCACCATGGCGGGCCAGGCTGGTTTGTTTACCTGCCGCGTCTGCAGGTTCAGCTGATCACGGCTCCCATTGGCCGTGGTTCGCCGCTCCAGGCCAATGGGGGCGGCGGGAAGCAGCGGCCAGCACATCCCTCAGCCCACGCCGCTTCCCGCAGTTCCCATTGGCCTGGGACGGTGAACGGCAGCCAGTGGGAGCCGCGATCCGCCGAACCTGCAGACGCGGAGGTAAACAAACCGGCCCGGCCCGCCAGGGTGCTTACCCTGATGAGCCGCGTGCCAAAGGTTGCCAATCCCTGCTCTACTGATTATGGGTTTGTAGTGATAAGGAGTTAAGTCAATCTTGAAACCAAATGAATACAAATCAAAAGGCAGAATCAAGTCATTCTTTCTGTCTTTCTAATCTTGAAAGTTATCTATTGCTAATAGTGCATTTATAAAGGCTTTTTGTTGTTGTACATTGTAACTTATCAATGTAGGAAGGTTTTTCATGTTCTGATGAGATTTTCTATGGAAATCTGAACAAAACGGTCCATCACTTACTCCAGCATGACTTTAATTAGGCAAATCGGTGTTGTGTGATGAATTGCTGAGTGATGAGCATTGCTGGCCCACTTGAAGCTTTCATAAGTGACTATGCTTTACTTTTTTAAAAGTGAAAGGCTGCTCAGGAAAGAGGGATGTGTCAAAGCTGTCATCAAATTCTCAAAATTGCTTTGAGTGGTAGTAATGTTCTCCCTTCAGTGTTGACTTTGGAGACTTGAAAAAGGTTACCACAGAAGGGCAAAAAAGTATTTTAGAAGTGAAATACTTTTTGACTATGCAAAGAAGGCTTAAAAGTAGGGGGTTTTTTTTGTTTTGTTTCATTCCTTGCTTGTTTTTTGTTTTACTCTATGTGTAACTGGAGTATTAAGCCTTGTCATCTCTATTTTATTGGGATGGCTCCTTGGAGAACTGTATAATTGGGATGGGAAATTTTATAGCCATTGAGAGAGTGTTGGAATGTATCTTTCACAAAAAAGTAGTTCTCCCAAGTCAGCAGTTTGAATTAAATAGATATCAACAAAAACAAAAAAGAGAGCCAGATTCTCAGATGGCATATATAGTCAATGGGGGAGTGCCAGTTTTTACCAGCTGAAGATCAGGCCCACGCTTTTAAATAGTTTAACTAAAAAGCCTTTCCCCTCTTACTTGCTCTGGTTTCAGTCTCTTGTGATACCCTAATATCACTGGATTGCTAATTTTCCAAAGAGCCCTTTAACGACAATGAAAGTCAAGATATTTTCAGTGTTTAAAAAGAACTGGAAGAAAAGGTCACCTTTATAGGTGACCTTGGGGGAGGGGGGGAGGGAAATGTTTACTCTTTGGTGTAACACAGAGCCAAGACAAATCTGGAAATTCTAGTCCAATGACCCTTGTTTGTTTATTGCAGAACCGGTAGTTAGAAAACCAGAGAGTGCTGCCACTTAGTAGGAATATGTCATATTTTCTTGTACTGCCAAGCATCTCAATTGATTGGTTAGTAATTCAAAGTGGTGGTTGTTCAGCCTGTTTCAAGTATGGTCTCTTCCTGTTGCACCTTGTCCCATATCTTGCCTCCCATTCATGTACTAGTAAATGATTGAGGTTCCTGTGGCACCTTTAAGACTAACAGAAGTATTGGAGCATAAGCCTTGCGTCTGATGAAGTGGGCATTCACCCACGAAAGCTTATGCTCCAATACTTCTGTTAGTCTTAAAGGTGCCACAGGACCCTCGGTTGCTTTTTACAGATTCAGACTAACACAGCTACCCCTCTGATAGTAAATGATTGTAATTCCAATAGCTTTACTGATTTGTCACTGTTTGTTTGAGAGTCTGTTTGGCATACTCCTTGAAATATACTTTCTTATTTAATTGTTTTTAGTATTACACTGGCGTTGTGTTGGGATAGCTGTATTTTCCAGCTTTTAGTGTCTGATTCAAAGATCCCTGAATTCAGTGGAAAGACTCAGTGGTATTTGCATCAGGCTTTTAGCATAGAAGTCACTTACGTTAATTTTTTTCTGAGCAGCTGCTTTTTATGCTAGCTGTCTGCCAAACCCACTACGTAAGGGAGGGAGGGGGCACTTTGGGAGAAAAGAGAGATGTGAGCAGGGAAGGTGCCATGTTGAAGCAGAGGCCCACTGTGTCTTATCTTCCACTGGTCTAAGGCTTTTTCTATACCAGGCACCTTTTAGCGACATACCTATGCTGCTATAGCCGTGCTGCTAAAAGGCATGCACTAAAGCTGCTGTTTGTCGGCAGGAGAGAGCTCTTCTGCTGACAAAAAAACTTTCAAACCCGAGGAGCGGCAGCAGCTTTCTCGGCAGGAGAGGGCACCTGCCCACAAAGTGCTGTTCACGTAGGCGCTTTTCGTCGGTAAAACTTTTGTCGTTCAGGGGTGTGGTTTTTTAACACCCCCGAATGACAAAAGTTTTGCCGACGAAGTTCCAGTATAGACAAAGCCTCAGTTAGAATAGGCCCCCTTCTGTTCTCTCTTCTGCCAGGGCCAAGGATTGTGGAGCCACAATTGCTCCCCGCAATTGCAGTTCTTCACCACATCCATCCACAGTGGAGAATCAGGGTCATAGCTTTTAACCTATAAGATAACTCCTACAATGCTACTTCTGTACTTCACAGGTTTTGGAAGTATTCTTGAAGGCAAGTAATTTTGCCTCTGAATTCTTCTAATTCACATTCATTCTCCAACAGAATGAACTATGGAGAAGAGAGAACAGTGACTGCTGGGCTCTGTAATGTACCACAGTGCCAAGGGCAGATGGAGGAAGCAATGATACTGCAGTGGCAGATGGCTGTCTTGTACGCCCTCTGACAAGGAAATTATAATCTGAGGCCAAGTGTTTCATTTAATTATTGATTCTGATGTTTCATCAGAAATAGGAGGTTATTTCCCTAGAGTAATTCATTTTAGCTTCCTGATGTTTAAATGGGAGAGTGAGGAGAAGGTAGTTGCAAAGCAGAAAAAGTTTGTGATTTAAAAAGTATTAATTTTCAAGGTGAATTGAAAAATGTTGCTCCCAACGAGGACTGATGTCAGAGTTCTGTGTTTCACCTTTAATAACTGAGGACAGAATCAATTCAGGGTGTATCAGAAATTTCACTCCTTCTGTTTTAGGTGTTTGTGACATTGCCTTCTGCGGCGAGGGAAACACATAGGGCCTTGTGTTACAGAGTCCAGCACTTCCCCCCAACTTTGAGCCCAGAATCCTGATCTCTAGTCTTGGCAGCTAAGGAAGTATGAAATTGATATTTCCATTTTGTTTGAAAAATTATTGTAATTTTAAAATCTGTTTTTTACAGATTTGGCATGTGAAGCAAAGCGTGTTAACATTAAAAGTGACAATATTCAATCAGTGTTAGCAACAGAGCTGGTGGAAAACGAAGGAAAAGTAGTCAGTAACTCCTGGGTGGATCATCATCAGCAGGGATTGAACTTGGGATCGCTAGATCTTAATATTTGAGCCTCTCCTGCCTGAGCTAGAAGACCCTCGTCTGTTAGCCATGGCTGCAGTAGGCTCATCAATAGGCCTACTCATCCCTAGAGGAGGATAGTGCCACACCAAGTAGGCATAGCTTACATATTTCCCCTGGCCAGGGAAGCATGTCTTGAGCTTCAGAGGTTTCCCAGTTCAATTCCCCATAAGGGCCACTGCTTGTAATGCTGGTGCCCCTCAGTGGGTCGTTGGCAGTGGGGATTGATCATGAGATCTCTGGATCTTAATACATGAGCTGCAATAGTGTGAGCTAAAAGACCCAGCTCTCTTAACCAAGCCTGTTGTAGGCTCATCCATCTCTAGCTGGCCTAGCCAGCACAGAATGCCACACCAAGTAGGCGTAGCTACATATAATAGAAAAGTGCTATGAGGTGAGAGTGATGCTTGTTCACTAAAACTGTGAACTCTGTATGAACCAGTCATCTAGAGACTAAAGAATTACTGTTTCCAATTCCTTGAGTCATTGTGTTTCCCACAGGGTTTATCATCTTTAAATATCTGCCGCCAGTCTATTTGATGACTAATTTACACAAAGATTTCTGATGCAAAGTTTGATTTTCTCTGTGAAGAACTAGGACAAAGTTTCTCCCCATCTTTAGAGAAGTTATAATATAGCAAACCTGCCTATCACAAAGAGCATCTCATTCTTTCAGAGTACACCTCTACCCCGATATAACGCAGCCCAATATAACACAAATTTGGATATAGCGCGGTAAAGCAGCGCTCCAGGGGGGTTTATAACGCGGTTCACCTATAACGCGGTAAGATTTTTTGGCTCCCGAGGACAGCGTTATATTGGGTAGAGGTGTATTAGTTTTGAATTGGAAAGTCCAAGCCCCTCATCCTGAAAAGTCTTATGCACAATCTGAATTTAGCATTGATTTCATTGGGGCTACTTACAGTGAATTAAGCACATGCCTTTGTAGGATCAGGGTTCAAATCAGTGAAAACCTGTTTTAAAAAAGTTTAGGCCCTGATTCAACAAGATATGTAAAGTACATATATGTACCTTATAGAAAGTGAGTAATCCACGGGAGTACTTACATGCCTTAAGTTATGTATGTGCTTAGGTACCTTGCTGAATCTTAATGTTTACATCCATATTTAATTAGACTAATAGTCCCTTGTTTGAATTACAGAAAATAACTGCCTGTTCAGTTAGTGCAAATGTAACCCACACAACTCCTGGGTGTGGTGTTCTGTCCCATCTAGTGACACTGAGACCACTTAAAGAGCGAGATAAAATGAGTCTGCCTCATAGCATTAGCTAATAGCCACTTGGCTTCTAGCTCATGCAGTAGAGTCTTATGCAGTAAGCTCCAGAAGTCCCCGGTTCAATCTTGCTTGCCAACAACTGGGGTCTGTTGGCATTAAACAAATAAACAAAAAGATGTAGTGACAACATAGGCAATTACAGTGTATGAATGAGGTATGACAGATAAAGTCAGATTAATTTTTCTTTCATTTGTAATTGACATTTGATATATTCAATTAATGTCATTTAATTTTACATATGGAACAAGAGTAATTTCAAGGGTAATTAACTCTAAATAGATATTCATTTATGTATCATGTTTACTACAAGATGCAGGGGAAAAATATAAGGATATATTGATTGTTGGTACTGCTGCTAAAAACCTTATTAGCCTTAACCTTATTAAAAACTGCATGAAAAGACAAAACATGGAACACAGGAAATTAATAAGGTTGAATTTATGGGGAGGAGGGGGAGGGAAATGAAAACAAAAGTTTGAAAATTCAGAGCTAAGATCCCATGAATAACTTTCTTTGTCTCTGTACCATGGGTTTGGTGTGCATTATCCACATGGTAGATTAACACCTATCTTAACTATTTCAGATTCTTTTCAAACTTTTGTAAACCCCATTTTTCCTTTGGTGTTGAATCACTCACCATGTAATGGCTGAAGTGAAAGAAGGATGTATTTAGGCTGTATTGATAGAGCAGACTGGCTAGAGATTCTGGACATATGGGAAGGAAATGGTTAAATAAACAAAATTAATGTAAGTAACGATGTTCACTTTTGCATTTTGCTTCTCTGTTGTGTGCCTATTACTGTTTGTGTTCTCTAAGGTCTTCAGTACATAGACTGTCTCTATCTATGTATTTATACAGAACTGAGCACAATGGTGCCCTATTCTCAACTGGGCCCTTTACATACTATTGGGATACAAACAATAAATATTCCTCTTTCTCCTGGATGTGGTCACATTTTGGTATTTTTCCTGGAGAATTACATAAAGAACTCTGGTTTACTGCTACTGTTTGTAGAGTACATTGGGTCATGGTGGGAATCTTCTGTGGATAGCTGGGTCTTTGTTTGTTAGTGTTTGTACTCTGTATGGAGAGCAGAGCGGATGAGCAATTATGTTTTTTTTTGAAGATAGCGTATTGATGAAATGTGAAAATACTGTAATTTCTGGACTATAGTGAGAATGTGGGAGAAACAGTTCTTTGATCTGTCTTGTATATAAGAAGAAGGAACTCATTGTAGTGGTCGTCTTTGGAAGGGAGAGTTTTAAGGAGGATCTGTGGCTGAGAAGAAGGTTCCAGTAAAGTAAGAACGTAATTTGTACATTATTAGGTAGAATATGGGCTACTATCAAGGGAATACATAGCTCATGTTGGAAGTGTATCAAAAAGTGTGGTACGTGGATGTAGTATGTTTCTGTAAGACTGAAGGAGTTGTTCAGGATAACGGACAGTGTGCTAGTGTAATGCCGACTGACCCCAGTCATCAGCGGGCGGGATCAAACCTGGGACCTCTGGAGCTTAGTGCATGAGCCTCTACCACAGGAGCTAAAAGCCAACTAGCTGTTAGCTAAGGCTGTGGAGCAGACTCATTTTATCTTTCTCTTTAAGTGGTCTCGGTGCCACTAGATGGGACAGAACGCCACACCCAGGAGGTGTGTGGGTTACACTAGCCCCTCCCTTTCCCTGCTGCATTGGTGCTCAGAGATGATAATTTCCATAAATTCCACCTGCAGACATTGTATTACATCAGAGTCCATGGAAATTAAAAGGTCCTAAGGCTTCCATGTGTAATTGATAATGTTTATTGATGGTGATTGGGGAAATGGGGTAACTAAAGATTTATAGGGAAAATTAAACCTACTCATTAGGGTAAAGTTTTCACAACTTAAGTGATTTTGGAGCTTAAGTCCCAGTTTTAAAAGTGACTTGGGCACCGGGAGTCTAACTCAGAATGAGACTTAGGCTCCTAAGTGCCCAAGTCACTTTTAAAACTGGGACTTAAGTTCCAAAGTACTTACGTGGTTTTGAAAATTTGTATCTTATATATTTAATTGGTACTAATGTGTAAAAGATTTCTGGAGTCTTTAGGTGGAGCCATTTTGAGGTATTACTGGAGCAAAACATTTAAGAACAATTTTTAAAATGTAAAAATTATTTGTTCTAAGGCCCATAACTTGAAAATACTTTAGTCTGAACAGGTATCAAAATTTCACCCAAAACTAACTGAGCATACAAATTTTTCAGTCCAAAAGGATGGATGTTTTTGTGAGAAAGTTAGGGTGTCAAATTTGGGCGTAGAAAGGAAACTGTCTCAAACCATTACTGTGGAGTGGCAACCGCAACTCTCTAATGTTTTACAAATAACACTCTGACAAAACATTTTCAACTGTCATGGTAAAATATTCCGTAACTTTATTGGCATTAAATAATTGTCAAAGAAATCCATGAAAGTGTTCTTGCCTGGCAAGATGTTCCTCCGCTTACACTGTGATCTGTAAATGCCAAAATGTTATGTTAATGAGGAATTTCTATAAATCCATGTACAGAAGTTTAGAATATGGAAGGATGTCTTAATCTGAAAACCTTAAATATACTACTGTGGCAACTTCCTGGCCTTACACACCCCTTGATACTGATTTGTACTGTACCTTCCTGCTGAAGTTTAGATATTGTAATATTTGTTCACCTGTCTCAACATCTTTGCATGTTGTTGGAAAGGATTATCTCTGACTGATAAGCTACTTAGTTACTCTGCATAGGCCTTTTCTTTCATAATTATTCCCTGAAGATATTTATAGATAAAGCCTTTATTTGCATGCTTTCCTGTTGGACTAAAGTGACTGTATGTGAATGGTTTTTTTTGCATGTTCATGTGGCTGCTGAAGAAGAAATACATTGCAAGATATCTATGTAGAGTCCTGTGAGGTATATTCCATTGTTCATGTATAACATAATAGCCCTCTTAGCTCCTCCTTTCTTTCTGGCACCCTGTAATCTTTTTTTTGGGGTGTGTGTGTGGGGGACAGTGACTATAAGGGAGGTAAAGGAAAGAATGCAGCATTAGATGAGAATGAATGATGGAGGTTGGAAGTGGCAGGATGAAACAAGAACGTACAGTCACTTGTGCTGTTAAAAAGCTGAGGAAGTGTTATATTAGCTGTTTTGCTTTCTTTATGATGTTTTAGCACTAATTCTCCTTACCAGCCCATGATCAAAAACTTCCTTTTGCTGCCTGCAATCTCCTATGAGCACATATTTTGTCTCCCTAGCTGGCAGCATTGAATTTTTTTCTATTTTACCTACCTCATAAACATATTTATAGAAATTTTGTTGGCTAAAATCTGATAAATGGAACTTGTGACCTCAGATTTTAATTTCTTCATTTCATATCCAACTCCATTTGTTCAGGAAAGACGATAATGTATTTTTCCATAAACATTTCTTTATTTGCAAATAATAACACTTGAACTGTTCAAATATTTTGACTGATGACCTTTTGGTGACCTTCAATGGAAAGGAACAATGTAAAATTTCAGTATTTTTGTTGTACTCAATATCCTATAATGAACAAATGTTCTACATATCAAAATTCAAGCTTGGTAGCAAAATGGAATTTGTAAAGTCACTGAGGGATCTATTACAAGCATCTGAATATCTTAATCCGTATGCTGCTGCATATTAGCATATATGTTAACAAATTTGCTATCCTTTCAAGATTACAGTAAATATAAGTGTTTTTCTGCTTGATCTACACATTTTGAACATATACACTTTGAACATATAGCTGAAGGCAGTTGCATTGCATAATTTTTACGCATTGTCATTTGTATATCCCAATAATGCATGCAAACCTCCTATTTCCACGTGTAAGTGGTTGTGTGGAAAAAAGCCATGCATTCAAGTTATTTCATGTACAAATGGAGGACAGAATGAGGAAAGTGTTACCATGTAAATTCAAATTTAGTGAGACTTTTGTGGTATGACAAGCTGTGCATGTGTTGCCAAAGTATGCTAAAGAAAAGAGAGAGAGCGCCACACACACAACCCCATCCAGGAAAACACTGTGGGATTTGATCTGTTGTGTCCATTGAGAAATGCCTGTGGCCTATGCAATTTAAGGTAATTTTCAAGTTCACCTTCAAAGCTATTACTCTGTAGCAAATAAGTGTGTCTGAAAACCATTGTTAGTTATGGTGATTTTGGTTAGCTACAAGTGATTATGTATGAAAATGCTTTAACTATTATTTCCTTGCTTCAGCTCCTCTTTCTGACTTCTCTAAGAAACAATGAGCTAATCTGCTCATGGCTATTTATAGGAAATTTATCTTGGCATTTTCTACCTTTTCTGCAAAGCCAGACACTGTGTTGTTTTTATTTTTATTTTTTTTGCTAATTCATCCCTTTCTAACTGTTTCAGAAATAAATGTAGCTCACATACGTTTTTTAAATCCATATCCCATTATCCATAACCAGTGATTCAAGTTCGTAAATAAGTTGTTGGTGATTGTAAGTGAGTTTTATTGGACTCCATTTTGTAGATTTCTCATGCCGCCTTTCGGTGTTATAGAACTAACCATGCAAATGCTCATGGGAGCAAATTTACCCATTTGAATAGTCTGGCAAAGTTCCCACATGCATAACTATTGCAGGATCATGACCATTTTATTTTATGCCCATCTGGGTTCATCCATGAGCAGTCCCTCCCTCTACTCATCTAGAGGCTGAGCTGCCCTTGCAGTACTTCTACCAAGTCACAGGGAGACTTTTTTTATTCAAAGACATATACCCACCAAGTACATATCAGTGTGTGATATACAACTCAGATGATATCATATAGTGACTTTGTTAAAGTTTGTGTTTTCCATTAATCTAATTCTGCATCATAGTTTGAGTCTGGAAACACAGAGGACTTTTAATGATGGAGAATATATTTGAAAATAAACTAATTGTTTTACATTTTAGGTATGATTAATAATAATAATAAATAATAGTGGTATCAGCTGGTCTTTAGTATTTTTTGTTCATCATAATTCTTAGTTATGATGAACTCTACAACCTTGACTTGTCTATTCTGCATAAAAACACAAGGATGTAAGCTTGATGTGTGTCATCTCTTCACATAATTTTAATTTTTAGACATATTAGAATGTTTCAATTGATCACATTAAAAATTAGTAAAGAAACTAGGCAGCTGAGAGATGACTATGTCAGCAAGACATCTTGAAGTACTAAAATAATGGCTTCTAATCAGTTTATTTCAAAGAATAATTGGGAGCTGTGGCCAGTGGGAGCTGTGGGGGCAGTGCCTGGAGATGGGCACAGTGCGCAGAGCCCCCTGGCCGCCCCTATGCCTAGGAGCCAGAGGGAGATGCTTCCCGGGACCCTCCTGAGGTAAGCGTGGTCTGAGGTCTTGGATGAGATCCTGACCCCACTAAAATCAATAGTAAAACTCCCATAGGCTTTAATGGGACCAGGATTTTAACCCCTTGTTTTTAGTCATACTTGTATGCTCTTGAATTCCTTTGTCTTAATATTCTCTTCTTCAGTTGGGCACAAGGCCTCATTCTTTTTCTTAGATTCAGTAGATTTTTTTTTTCTTTCAGTTCAAGTTTTTTTTACCAGGTAATATTATCTCCATCATTGTTTCCTGATTTCATCTCCCTTTCAGGGTTTTCCCTATTTACGTATGTCTTTTCTCTCTTTCATGAAGTTTGTCCTTCACTCTGTCCACAGAACTGTTATGTGCAAGTTCTTTAGATATTATACCAGTTGGGAAAATTTGGTGACAACAATTACAGATTTCACTTTTCACATAAAAGAGCGAGTCTTGGTGGCTGCTACTGCACCAATAGTCTGATTTTTTTTTTCTTTTATTTTGGAGTCACTGACACTGCAGTTTTTCCTCCTCAATTTATTAAAGAGAGAATATTTCTAAACAGATTATGCATCCCAGATTGCTGAATGTGGGAGTTCAGGCTGCTCATTTTCTTATCTGAAAATTTTGGTTCTTGTTTGGATCGGTCAGGCAAAGAGTCCTCCCCACTTTAGTCTCTGGAATGTCTTGCTCTTTGAAAAAGAGAATTGTTGTCCATTTTGTTCCTAACTTCTCTAAGAAACTATGAGTTAAACTGTTCATGTTAGGCTATGTAATTGGCAATCTTCCCCTTTAATAGCCCTGGAACAGGGACGGGGAAGGGAGCAACTGACCCTACCCCAGAGAGAAGCCTAGCAGAGTTGCTGGTAATCAGCTGATCAGCACCTTATGATTGGCCCACACTCTCAGCTGGAATATAAAGAAGAGCTCAGTAAATGGTGAGAATAATTGATCATTGGAGCAACTTACCAAGGGTCCTGGTGGATTCTCCATCACTGACAATTTTTAAATCAACACTGGATGTTTTTCTAGAAGATCTGCTCTTTCGGAGAAGTTCTGTGGCCTTTGTTATACAGAAGGTCAGATTAGAGGATCACAATGGTCCCTTCTGGCCTTGGCATCTATGAGTCTATGATGATGGGTGAGGGGAAGCCAGGAGAGAGGATACTTTCTGGGAATAGAGCAGGAGGCTGCAGGTTGGTCTTGTGGAACACTTTCCCTGGGGTCAAAAAGGCCCTATTGGGTAGCTACCGGAAGCCAGAGGACCCCAGTCTTCATCTCTAACCAGAATGTTGTTAGTGTTGCTTTTTGTATAATTTTCTTCCTTTGTTTGGGAAAACAGTGAACAGACCCTTGAAGAAGGGGACAGAAACCTAATCTGGGTGTGTAAGTCTGTCTATCCTCAGTTCCTCAGCTGGTGACTAAGGGTACCAGACTACAGGCTATTTATAGGAAGTTTATTTTAACATTTTCTACCTTTGCTGCAATGCCAGACACTATTTTATTTTAAACTGTCTTTTTGCAAGTGAAAGTTTATCTATCTATATTCCCTAATTGCAGAGGAATATTTGATGTGACACCAAAATTCTATGCACCTGTTGGTTTACATTCTTAATCTCTCCTTGCCTGTCACATTAGGGTTGGGAAACCCATCAATGAGGATTGATGGAGCCAACACACGTCTTCCCTAGCTCACCAATTATCAAATAAGAAAATAACTCTTTGTATAGCTTTTTTACTTCAGATGTGTATAGTTTCAAAACTTCCAATGAAATGATTAAAACAATGCTCATTTTTCTTTTGTAATATATTTAGATTAGATTTGGAATGGTGGGAGTACAGGCTATTTTTTCAAAGCATTAAAAAAGGGAAGAGATATAGGAAGTGAAGCCTGTTTGTACTGAAAAATGGCAAGAACTGAAATACTTTATTTTGAGTCCCCTGCCTGAGTCCCCTCTACTGTAGCCTCTTAAACCTTTGAACTATCTAGTCTGATTTCTAAGCAGATGTATTAATGCATGACTGATAATTCAATCTAACGTATCTACAGTTATGAGTGGGCAATTTAAAAAAGCGTCTTTAAATAGAAGTGCTGTCTGTACAGCATCCAGTCTGTTAGGGAAACTGTCACCATGTAGACTAGAATCTTTTTGCTGAGTGAGATCAGAAATTAAAGAAAAATTCTTTAAACTGTTTAACATCTCTACTTGCAAAGTAAAACAGGTCAGGAAAAATGGGAGGTACGAGTTTGAAAAACGTAAGGGTGTTCAAATTTAATTGTGATATTGAGGATGTATCAGTTAGTCATTTAGAGTAGGAGGCTGAAGAAGCTAATTTTAGACATTACTCTGATGAGAGATGGTGGACACATCACTCCAAATAAATATTTAAAGCATAATGCTCCAAAAGGGGGTGGGGGGAAATTATTTCTCTTTAATTGGACACCAGTTAAATCAAAGAACAATGGCTTTATATTAACCCCTTCTCTGCTGGTCTCAATCACAACATTCATTGATGTTTTGACATTCCATGGCGCTGTTTGCACGTCAGAGATGGTTCAGCAATCAAAGTATAGTTTTGTCACACATACCTCATATTAGGCAGCATTTATGTGGTTAGTAAAAACAAACAAAATCGTAACTTGGAAATTAGTAAAAATTATGTTAGTGAAGTCAGTTTGTCAGTGGAAGCATTTACCCTGTGAGGTGCGGTAGGTATGGCAAACCTGGAGGCATTCAAGATGAGATTACATTTGTGACGCAGTGAAGTGGGTTTACCCAAGATGTCATCTTTGATTCTCTGAAGCCTAACTTGTTCTAAACGTGTTATCAAACTAAAATCATAGAGTTTATATTGTACAGATGTTTTGTCTTCATTTGTTTGCAAAAGACTTATTTTTAGTCACCCCAATTCAGGGCCATGCTTTTTCTTTGTTTGGATAACATAGGAGAAGTGAAATGTGATACTTGGATCTTTGTGAGAAATGAATGTGTGAGGATTTGTATAGCTTTATTAACTGATGCAACCAATTCCTGTGAAAAGTATCTAGTTCTTGCTTAGCTGACCTGTCTTTAAGTTCAAGTAATGCCCTGCTCATCCCTCCACTTTTAAAAAAAATATAAAGCTAATAAAGTCAGGAGTCATTACTGGAGAGCAAATTAATGCACATGGCTGTAGAGCTGTTACAGGTATGATGTTTGTGGGAGGGGAAAACGATATGTTTCTTTCATATGTCCTCTGTTCCATCTTTTGCACAGCATGATATCTTGAATTACAATAGGTTGTCACTGTTTCTTTTTAGATATGATGACAGATTCCTACCTTAGGAGTGCCTGGATTGCTTTCATCTGTAGAATATGTTTCTTCTAAAGTGAAAGAAACAAAGTACAAATGCAGAAAGAATTCTTAACCTAGACTTGGTCTGTGGGAATTATCTATCTGAGCCCTATCTCTTGATAGTAGCACGCAAAGCCCCTTTGCGCAAGGTTTAAAGCTATTTGAGGATTTGACCCATTGATCTTGCTTTCTGCTAAGGCAGGATGGGCAATTAATTGGCTGAAGAAACCTGATAAACTTCCAGTTGCTTAACAACATCAAAGCAAACAATAACTACCATGTGTTTTCTCTAAGCTCATTTGTATTTAAAATAGCCCTGAACTTGCCAATTGGGGACATGACTAAAACACTGTCCAGATAAACTATTTAGATAATTAAACTTAAAATGAATTCAACTGTGAAGACTGATTCATGCTTCATCCTGATGTCATTAAATTACAAGCATATATTGAGAATTTGTTTTGGTAGAGTTAATTTGTTAGTGATAATACAGTTTCATTTCTAGAGTGTTGAACAATGTTTACATTGCTACTGTGGAATGTGTTTTCTTTGTACAGCAAATATGTAATGAGAACTGATAATCAGTTAAAGGAACAAACTGGGGCAATAGTGACTAATGGCTGTAAAGATGGTTGAGAGATGCAGAACATTCTAATCATGTATTCCTGTGGTTTTGTGGGTCACTCAAACGAGAATAATGAGAATTGGTAGTTGGTCAATCTAGTCAAGTCAAGTTTGCATTAGTACTTCACAGGAAAGAATGTTGGAGAATCAGTTCAAAGATCTTTCTTTTAGCTACATGAATTAATATTATTAGGACAAATATTGGCCTACTGTTGTGAATGAGTGATAAACAGTGTCTTTATTTAAAAATTAGTGTTACATTAGCTACGCTCGTTAGGTATTATCTCTGCACAAATGCTTGATTTGCATATGCAATTGCAATCATTATATGTGCAAATGCAGGCACAAAAGTACATAGGAAACTTTGTGCTCCTAAACCATGTGTCCTTTTTCTAAAAAACGGCAAAGGAAATTGAAATTAATTGCCCGATACCATGCAGTTAGTTTGTGACATGGCCAGAACTACAGTTGTGGACTAATATCTCCTAATTTCTGTGCTTTGGTATGAGAAAGATAGGTTTTAAAACACACATTGGTTAAATTAACCAGTTACTTCTACTACATTTTTCTTCTTTTGGATCTGTGTTCCTTAGCTAAAATGTAGACTGAAGAATTATTTTAAATTTGAGTTTTATTAGCCAAAATAACTTTTAAAGCAAATAAGAAGTTACAGAAAACGAAATAAAGATAGATGAATTCAGAAATTGAATTCTACATGGGATGTTAAAATTTTCAAGATCTAATAAAGAGACAAAATGGGTGAGGTAATATCTTTTACACAATAAAAGATTACCTCACCCACCTTGTGTCTTTCATATCCTGGACCAACATGGCTACAATAACAGTGCATACAAGAGATAATAAATCATTTTAATTAATACACGGTCTTATTTATCCAAGTTCTGTATTAGACTGGGCAGGTGATTTTAGTATCAGTCTAGACCTGTGGATCGTTGACTATAGATTCTTATTTACTTCCTATCAAGCTTATATGAATTTATGGGACTACTTTTATAAGTTCAACCAAACGATTTTAAAGTAGTATTTAGAAATTTAGACAAGTTACTTAATTATCAAAATGTCAGTTCAGTTCAGATGATACTCATAGCCAAGCTTTGACACTTATACATGCATATTAAACCCAAATATAGTATTCAGGCAAGTATTTTGAAGCTATTCTGATTTATTTAGAGTTTCAGCAATACTGTGAACTCTTATGTCAATTTAACCAAAGGTTCGGATACAGACAAAAGAGGAAGAAGCTTTGAATCATGATGTAAACTACTTACATCATGATTCAAAGCTTCTTCCTCTTTTTATCTGAGAAACTGTCAATTCTCTTGACCACAAAATCTCTGTGATTTCTAGATAAATTCTGAAACTTCCAGGATGTCTCACAGCTAACTTCTGCTATAGGAAAGCACAGTTTCCTGCTACAGATATACAGTACTAGGCTTAGTTAGCGTAATGAATTTCTCCAGTCTCTCAACACTGTAAACTGAGTTAGTGATTCACTGTAATTTTTTGACAACTAAAACGAAACTTATTAGTGAAATGCTAGTGTACATCATGCATTGTAATCATTCAGAGGGTTTTAACTCACGTTCCTCCTACTTATACACATTTAGTTTTATGTAACCAAATTATCACTTGGGTAAACAACACATGTATACAAATCATTTTGCTTATCAGTAGGAACTGGTATGAAGGTGGGTTCTCCAGCTCAGCTTCAAAATTTCAATTACTGGTTTCTCAAGACAAATAAGAACATAAAGAACATAAGAACGGCCGTACCGGGTCAGACTAAAGGTCCATCTAGCCCAGTATCCTGTCTATCGACAGTGGCCAATGCCAGGTGCCCCAGAAGGAGTGGACCAACAGGCAATGATCAAGTGATCTCTCTCCTACCATCCATCGCCATCCTCTGACAAACAGAGGCTAGGGACAGCATTCCTTACCCATCCTGGCTAATAGCCATTAATGGACTTAACCACCATGAATTTATCCAGTTCTCTTTTAAACGCTGTTATAGTCCTAGTCTTCACAACCTCCTCAGGTAAGGAGTTCCACAAGTTGACTGTGCGCTGCGTGAAGAACTTCCTTGTATTTGTTTTAAACCTGCTGCCTATTAATTTCATTTGGTGACCCCTAGTTCTTGTATTATGGGAATAAGTAAATAACTTTTCCTTATCCACTTTCTCCACATCACTCATGATTTTATATACCTCTATCATATCCCCCCTTAGTCTCCTCTTTTCCAGGCTGAAGAGTCCTAGCCTCTTTAATCTCTCCTCATATGGGACCCGTTCCAAACCCCTAATCATTTTAGTTGCCCTTTTCTGAACCTTTTCTAATGCCAGTATATCTTTTTTTAGATGAGGAGACCACATCTGTACGCAGTATTCGAGATGTGGGCGTACCATCGATTTATATAAGGGCAATAATATATTCTCAGTCTTATTCTTTATCCCCTTTTTAATGATCCCTAACATCCTGTTTGCTTTTTTGACAACCATGACAAATGACAACCATGTTCCCATTCTCTTTCTGGATTTCACAGCAGTCTCCCTAGGTAGGTCTTTGAAAGACAAGAGTTTAGTGTTTCCAACCATGGGGTGGTCTCCTGGCCTGGTAATGACTGTCCTGCTCACAGTCCAGATGTTTTTCACATTCTTGTCCAGATGTTTTAACTTCAGGGAATAATGTGTGGAATGATACAGGGCACTTTCTGCTGGGTAGTGTGGCCTTGTTCTCTTCTTAGCAAAGTTGCCCTGGTCCAATCAGAAAGTGACCCATACTTCTGGCAAAGATTTGAAATAACCATCCAGGATATGATTTGTGTCCATTCTCAATATCTAATGAAAAAATGAGGCATCTCCTTTATGGGTTCCTGCAACTGTGTCTGGAAAATTCTAGTATCTTCATGCAAAACATCTTGTGCCCTATTCCATTTTGTGTAAGCCTGGCCATACATTGAACACTTGCTGGTTTAGCTCTGGTCAGCAACCTACTTTGGCAAGTTACTTTCTATCTTGTGTGGTCCTCTGGCCAACTTTGCACAATTTCATGTTCTTTCCATCAGTACTTTTAGCTGTTTTCAGAAATGACCATTTTGAAGTTAGAAGAGAGTTTTTATGTCAAATCTCTTCATACTATTTGATGGTTCCATCCTTGTGTAGGAGTTCATCATGCAGCAGTTAAAATCATTTGACTTATTTGCTTGATCAGTCACCAATAGGAGATCACAATTAATTAAATCATGCAAAAAAGCTCTACACACCTTTGGATCAGTACTTAGTTGTTCCCTACAATTCAGTGATAGGGTTAGCAGGTACACTTTATATGCAAAATTCTCTCTGTGCAACTGCCAATCATACAATTCATCAGGCTGTATGGCTTTATAACATGTTGGTTGGTTCACCTTAAAGATTTGCACTTCATTTTGCCTTTTCAACATGCCATTTGAATGAATTGGCTTCTTTAATACAAATACTTCGTTTGCTTATACCTTTATTAAAGATCAGTTATATATATCGTATTGATCACATTTCAATTTAAAATAGACAACATGGTCTGAACTATTTGCAATATTTTGTGATAAGGTTGGCTAGGTCACAAAACTTCCTCAAACTGAAAGGGCCTGTTACAGAATGCCTTGAGACAGCTTTAATTTTCTGATATGGTTTCTTAAATCATAATGGACACCTGTTCAGATTTCTTTATCTAGTAATAACACTCTATCTTACCAGAGTGTATCAAATAATATAGCTTGATCTGCTGTCTCTCTCTCTCTCTCTCTCAAATTTATAGGCATAACATATAGAAGAAAACAAGTAAAAGAGAAAGTTACTTTACAGCTCTAGCAAGAGGTTGTGGTTAAGCCTAGCAAGTTAGCAACTCAGTCTGTCTGCTCTGTGTGAAACACAGAAACAGCATCTGGTGTTCTACATGTTTTAAAGGCTTAAGCTTAAGTTATGCCAAGATGTGCAGATGTCTGTCATGTTAATAAGCTCCATATTTTGTGTCATCATTGCATTGGTTTACTAGACTATGCTGCCTTTCTGAGAAAGATCTCATTTAGCTGAACGCTTTTAAAAATCTCTGAGTATTAATCTAAGAGGTGACGAAGGACAAAGACCCTACCAGCGTGGTATGAGAAATGCCACCCACCTACATCAATGGGTAGTGGAACTTGATGGGGTCAGTGGTGAAAGGGAGGGAGACACTCGCCAAGGGACAATAGGTAGTTCCTCCGGGGCATCTCTAGCACCCATTGGCCAGCTGGAGAAGAGGGGGACTGATTGGCCAAGATTCCCCAGCTCCCAGGATTTAGCCCAGCACAGGGGCCATGTGGATCCTCTTTCGGCTCTGTTTGAGCAGCCCACTCTGAACTAGGAATGGGAACTCGGCCTGACAGATGCTGCGGGTCTAGCCTGTTTAGGGGAGCAGGAAGGAATTTTTTGCACCAGTCAGTTTTTTGCCTTCCTTTCAGCACCTTCAAGCCACAGAGGGTTGAGTAGGATCATGCTTAGTATCTAACGGAGGTACTGAGGTGGAGTTGTTCATTCGTTGCAACATGTGGTCAGTTTCCAGTGCAGATAGGGAATAAAATTAACAGCTCCCAGTGTTAAAAGACCTCAAATTGTGTTGTTGGGCCTTGAGTTCATGTGATAGGGTGAAACCTTGTGGCCCTCACGGGCACAGGTTCCCACCTCTACACCCTCTGTCCCCGTGGGGAGAAGGATTCTAGGACTCGGAGAGAGCGGAGTCCTTGGGAGGGAGAGTGAGGGGGGCATAGGTTGACCAGAGCCTACCCTGCATTATGGGTTATATGATCAGGAGCCCGTTACGGGTTATATGGTAAGGAGCCCTGTAACCCTCGGAATGGAATCAATTAAATGCCAGGTGTAGGAGAGTATGGGTGGTGGGCGGGTAGTGCCCCTCCCCTGTATTTAATAAAAGTTGTGGCCTGCTGCTTAATCCCATGCATGTGTCTGTCCTCATTTTGCCACTATGTCCACAGCAAATAACATCAAGAAATTAAACTTGTAAACCATGGCATATTGCTTCGAAATCTCTCGCTTACATGTATCTGTTGACCCACACCTGCCTTGCAACATTTTTTGCAGATTAGTTAGGAAGATCATTAGAATGGCTTTTAAAATCTATGGCATACTGCAAATTGAATGGAATACTTAGAGAGAATTCAAGCAATCTAATTCATGTATACCAGAAGGTCATGAATTACTGAAACTGTATTACCTGTTAAACAAATCTGAAAACTGCTTTATTTTTCATTTTCAGCTTTTATAATGGTAATAACTATCAAGGGTGCCATCTTGGACTGTGATCTAGTGGGCTGTGCTTAATACTTGCAGGGGAGACCTCTAAGGAAAACCTAGATTCCTTCAGGAAGGATGAGAGTGATTTAGTTGTGAGACTATTCCAACCACTGCCTTAACATAAAGTCAGAGGGCACCTTTGGTCATCAAGTATGCAGTGAAATATTTTGTAAGGGTACAAGTGTTAGCCCAAGTAGTCTGTTTAAATTTCAGTTTGGGAAAATATATTCTCCCTACATAAATACCTCCATCAATTCCAGTTAGATCATGTTTTCTTCTGCATGTCCCATTCTAAGGTCTTGTTTACACTACCGCCTAAATCAATGTAAGCTACGTCACTCAGGGGTGTGAAAAAAACTACCCCCTTGAGCGACGTAACTTACATCAACTTAAAGTGGTGTCTACACCACACTATGTCAGCGGGAGATGCTCTCCTGCCGGCATAGCTTCTGCCTCTCGTTGAGGTGGAGTAATTACATCAACATGAGAATGCTCTCCCCTTGACTTAATGAGTCTTCACCAGACGCACTAAATCGACACCTCTGCATCGATACTACCATGCTAAATCAGCGCCGCTGCAAAGACAAGCCCTAAGTGATTGAGTATGCTGTGTGCTGTTAAACAGTTGAAGCATTCCACCCCAGAGAGGTAGGTGCATTTCAGCGTGGGTGAAAGGATTCCTCTGTATGGCACATGCACGCACCTCCCCCGCAACCCGCCTTGCTGGCAAAATCCAAGCCATATCCCATTAGCAGAAAGCCCTCCTGAAGGGTAAGAGTACAAACCGCTGATCCCATTTCACAGGTATGGTCTGATCCCAGCAGAGCCCACTACATTGTTTGGGCCAGAAACAAGGGTGATGTGATGATTGTTAATCTCACAGCCTCTGCTAGGAGGGCTTTTAAAGAGTTTAAAACTTTTCCCTTCTTGCATTTTCCCTGGGGAAGGTGGCACCTTGTGTATGAATCTCCTCATGGGGTTAGCTGCCTCCAGTAGCACACAGGGGTGCAAATTTTGTCTCCTCTGCACTTGTGGGGGTTGACTGAAGCCCATAATATTTAAAAAGCACTTTGAAATGAAGGGCCCTACATTAGACACTATTATCAGTAATAATTGGTTGTGATTATCTGCGCGTTAATCTCCAAGAGAGACCCTATAACTCATTCATTATTGCCTAAATATCTTCTGTCCTTACGATTCTGAACCTTTAAAGCCTGGAACAGTCTCTAGTCAATCATTTTTATAAGCAAAAAGTTATTTTCTATTTATAGTGACAAACAGAATCTGTAACCTAGAGAACATTGTGATTTGGGAAGGTTATAAGAGGAAATCAAAGACACTCTGCCTGTCCCATTTCATCAAATTCATGTCCCTGTATATGAATATACATACATACATACATACATACATACATACATACATACATACATGTGGGCTCCTTCCCAACCAAATCCACGGTATCCTTAATAACTCAGGCTGGACCCTTACTTCTCTCACTGTGGTCTTCAACTACTGTCTTTGGGTGCTTTTGTGTTTTTAACATCTCCTTTTACTCTTCTTAAAAACCTATTTCTCTCTTGCTATTTTAACATGGTTTTAGAACATTTCAAAATTAATCACAAGCTCTGTCCCTCATGCACGTCTCCTGGAACTGAGATGTACAGGAGGAACATCCTTGGGTGCTGGATGAGAAAGAACTTCTCCCCCTGGACTCTGGCATGGAGAAGCATCAGAGCTGCCTTGCAGCTATTGTATCTCCTTCTCAAAGCTGGGGGAGTAGCTAATGGTTCCATATTGTTTCAAGCCCCAGTGCAAAATCATACTGATTTTATGCAGTCAGAGCCCTCCATGAATGCAAGAGTCTGATGGGAGACAGAGTTTGCTATTGTGTCTTGTGTATTTGATACATGTATCCTCTGGGAAATGTTTGCTATCTTTGAAACATTTGTGTAATGGTGGTTGTTTGAAAGCAAACCACTTTCTAAAAGAAAATACAAAACACAAACTAATCAACCCAAACAACTCTCTGGTTACGGGAAATGTCCCCTTTTAAGAAACCAGTCAGATTACCAAATCATTTACTGTTTGCTTTGTTGTTATAGCATGTTAGTCTCAGTACATTACAGTGATAAGGTGGGTGAGAAGAAGAGCTCTGTGTAAGCTCAAAAGCTTGTCTCTTTCATTAACACCAAAACAAGTTGGTCCAATAAAAGATATTATCTCACTCACCTTGTCTTTCAAATCACTTAGATCAGTTTTCCAGGCTTTAGCTATTTATCCTTAATCAGATAATCTCCTTGATACAGCTTTTGTTCTGAAAGTAAATCTCCCTGGTGAAAGAGCAGTCCTCCTGGGTTAAAACTGTTAAAACTTAGTTTGATCTGGCTTCTCTAATATTGTAGCAAGACATATCTTTATTTTCCCTGATGGTACGTTTAGAAACCTCAGTGACAGGCACCTCTCTAACACATGCTGTTATACAGGGAAAAACTACTCATCTTAATTTTAACCATTGAAAAACCCTATAGGCATAGATAATACATATGTCCAAGTAACTGTCATTTAACTTCATATACATACACGTTTTTATTTTCTCCCTTGAAGATTAAGGTTGGCCCATTTAAATGGTCTGACCCCTTGGATGAGCAACATGTCTCAACATTAATAGTGTGCTATCACCAAAGGAATCTGGTTAGAGGGAATAGCCATGATCCTAAAGGGATTGGGAAACAATGGTAACTTTTTCTGAATGAAAGGTGAATACAAGGTAAATAATCTCAAACCTGCTGTGTCCTTAAAAGGATAGATTCAGAAATCAGTTCAGAATCTGTCAAACAGCTTTTTTTTTTTTTTTTTTTTTTTTAAAGGAAGGGGCCCAATTATTGCAGTTGAAATCCTTTCTGTAGTTAAAATAAATTTGCACAAAATACAGCAAACTTATATACCGTAAAATGCAAATATTTCAGTTTAAGTATATTTCTCCTCTCTGATAGACAGGAACAAGTGTTCTGCATTTTCACTTGTATTGTGTTTGGGGTTAATACTGGTCATTAACCAGTAGGCTAGGCTTGTGATGTTAGCTCTGAGTTGTGGTATTGAATTATTTGTACCTAATTTGAATCCTAGATGCTCAAAATACAGGAAAAAAGTTCTATGAACATAGGCCCAACTATCCTCCTGCAGCTATATATAAGCAGAAGTCTGCAATCTTGTCACTATCTTTAAGCAGTTAATGATCAATTCTGCAGCAATTAATGATGTAGAGATTTCAGACATTGAAATGACTCTGTAGAGTAAGTACAATTATTGATTTTAATTCCTTTTAATTGGTTGTGGGTTGAGTGAGGAAGAAGAGGGTCATCACATATTTTTGCTCTGCCCAAATACAACTCTAGGACTAAAGAGGAAATGTTAGTAAATTGCACTGAAAGTAATGGAGGAATATGGGGTTTATTTGTTTTTGTATTTTGTTAGGTCATATGTCTTCAAAACATTGTAAGGTTTAGATCTAGTTCAAACAAAAATATAAACCTGTAGTGCATAAATGAGAAAAACTTTAAATGCTTATAACTGAAAAACTGCTAAAATAAATTACTTCAAACAAGTCTTGATCACAAACAGATCTGCAAGACTAGGTATATCTGCATCAGGTCAACTCAGTTGTTGAGTTCTGTGTGTGCAAAATTCTTGCCAGGGGACTTTGTCTTCTGTACCAACAACGAGGAGTCCAGTGGCACCTTAAAGACTAACAGGTTTATTTGGGCATAAGCTTTCGTGGGTGAAAAACCCACATCTTCCCACAAAAGCTTATGCCCAAATAAATCTGCTAGTCTTTAAGGTGTCACCGGACTCCTTGTTGTTTTTGTGGATACAGACTAACATGGCTATCCCATGATACTTGACACCATGCAAGGCACTCAGTCTTCTGAGGGTTGTTTTTTTTTTCCAGCCTAAAAAAGGATTTTGCTGGACAAGGTTTATGAAGAAGGATATTATAAAAGAAGTGGAAAGTTGACCTTAACTACTACAGTTGGTACCATTTCTGCTTTGAAAAAAAAAGTGTGTATATAATATATATTTTAATGGACACTACACCAGTGGAAGTGAATTGCAAAGGAATGTTCTACAAAGAGTTAAACTAAAATTGTCACTGACCAATCTCCAGTGTTCTACTAGTTACATGAAGTCATGCTGAGAATAGATATGAATACTTGAAAAAACTGAAGAATGATGAAACCCTCTGGCTGGTGGGAAGGGTGATATATGTAGAAAAACAATAGGGTCTGGTTTTGTTTCTGTTTTCAGCTTTTCAGAATGGTTTAATTGCTTTTCATTTTCACTGTTCTTAAACATTCAGAAAAGTAGATGTTTATGAGAAAGCAACACATGAACTGATGATTTTATGTAGAGAATTGTGCCTGCAGTAAGTTTAACTCAGTAATGCAGTTAAATGGCTCTGGCTGTGGACTCTGATTAGGCACAGCAAAATTTAATGTATAATTTGCATCACCTTAACTGACTGCCTCTTGGAGTTTCAAATATTGACATAAGCACTGTGCATAGATTATCAAAGTTAAATAAAACCCAGAAGTAGATTCTAATTGTGAAACTGCAGTAATTATTGTATAAAATGTCTTCTCTCAGTTTAACATTTAAAAAAATGTTCCTCGTCTGCCTCTCTAACACTCATTCTGCCTTTCTCAAATCACATTTTCTGGAGTCTTGTAACTTGCATAAACTTCACTTGGAGTCTGACATTTGTAACCTTTGGGCAGGCTGATTCATCAAACACATCAAAGTGTGATTAAATGATGCAGATTCCAGTCTGCCAATTCCTTGATTTGTGTCATGTCATTATTTTGATCTGTTGCTGAGTTGTGATTCACTGTTGTGACCCAGCATCTCAAAACTCAATGTAATGTGTAGTAAGGGCCTGACTTCCAAAGTTAGGCATGTGCAAACAGATGCATGCAATTGTATGTACCTCACTTGGAGAATCTGATCCTGCTATGTCATTCACATTTTAAAATGATTCCTCTGTAGAATTCCATGGTACAGAACACTGCTTGAGTTTCTGCATTTAGCACTTCTCCAGGAGTACTGGCAGTAGCAGAATGAGACATTCTGTGATAGAGTGACCAACTCTAGTGTATTTCACTCTTCTCTGCCAGCACATCTGGGAAAATCTCTGTGTTGGAGTTCAAGCATGAATTGTGATCAACTGCTGGTACTATACCATGTATGTGATGGGTTTGCCAGAAAGGGAAGGAGTTTTGCAGACGTGTTTTCCTAGTGCATCAGCATTCAGGACCAATCTCAATACATGGCTGCAGTGTCAACAAGGGCATCGAGTGCTTAGCCTCACACTGGGAAGTATTTCACATCACTGACTAGTGACTTCATATGGCCAACTGGAAGAGAAACATACAATTTGGTGAAAGCTATGTCCATCCCTTCTCAGCTGGAGGGGACAAAAATAGAGACCTGGTTCAGGCTTGATTAAAAGCGTGGCTCTGCATGTCAGTGCTCATCTCAACTTTCAATCTTTAAAGAAAATGTAAATTTCCACCCCTTTAAATGGGTAACGTTGGCTTCAAACTTTTAAGGGATATTCTGGGTTCAAATTCATTATGATGTTTCTTCTTAAAAGTGACCTATTATTAACAGTCCCTGCCATTCTCATCCAAAACATGCAGGTTAACATTTTCAAAAGTGACTGAAGTGTGTAGCAGCTGAAATCCCATTGACTCAGTCCCATTCAGCTCTGCCCCACAGGGAGCAGAATCATTAAGTAAGTTCCAAGACTCCAAAAAATGTGATTTGAGAAAGGCAGAATGAGCGTTAGAGAGGCAGACGAGTACATCTCTCGGCCTGCGCCACTTCCAGCAGCTCCCATTGGCCTGGAGCAGCGAACCGCGGAACACTGGGAGCCGTGATCGGCCGAACCTGCGAACGCGGCAGGTAAACAAACCGGCCCGGCCCGCCAGGGGCTTTCCCTGCACAAGCGGCCGAACAAGTTTGGGAACCACTTATCTAGACCATCCATGCCAACCTGCTTTTAAAAATCTCCAATGATGGAGATTCCACAACCTCCCTAGGCAATTTATTCCAGTGCTTAACTACCCTGGAAGGAAGCTTTTCCTAATGTCCAACCTAAACCACCTTACTGCAATTTAAGCCCATTGCTTGTTGTCCTATCCTCACAGGTTAAGGAGAACAATTTTTCTCCCTCCTCATTGTAAGAACCTTTTATGTGCTTGAAAACTGTTATAGTGTCCCCTCTCAGTCTTCTCTTCTCCAGACTAAGATATGTAATTGCAAGAAATATTTCAGTATATGCTATCTACCTGAAGACACAGATAATTTCTACTAATTTTTTAGCTTATTGAAGCTTTCCTTTGAAAGATTCAATGAATGGAAGGGTAGTTTAGGTAGAACTTGTTAAAAAATACAAAAATGGTTAATAAAATCATCTTGAACTAATATTCTGGAAGTTTCCCTTTGGAAACTTATTGTTTAGTTGTTTGTTTTGCTGTAGCATGTTGCATAGACAAATTCTCTGGTTTTATACCCCCTGTGGGACTCATTTAGCAGTGCAGACTAAGGCCTTGGCTATACTTGGCAATTCACAGCGCTGTCGTGGCAGCGCTGTGAAGCGTGAGTGTAGTCGCGCTGCCAGCGCTGCGAGAGCTCTCGCTGTAAGTACTCCACCTCTCCGAGGGGAGTAGCTTGCAGCACTGCGAGCGAGCGTGCAGCGCTGCAGGCGCTGATTACACTGGTGCTTTACAGCGCTGCACTCGCTGCGCTCGGGGGGGGGGCGTTTTCACACCCCTGAGTGCAGCAAGTTGCAGCGCTGTACAGCGCCAGTGTAGCCAAGGCCTAAGTTGGAAAAGATTGTTCAGCACTGCACTGAGGACTGGCAAACCAAGACAACCCGCGTTGCTAAAACTGGAAAGCTTTCTGTGCTAGCTGATGAAAACTGAATGATATTGGTTTGCTCAGTCCAGCTAAGCTGATTTATTGAAATTCCTAAATGTAGGCTCTAAGTTGTACTTTCTTTCGACTAGTCCTCAAAGTCTAACACTATATAATGCAACAGATCTCCTCTCTTAGAAGCTGTGTGAGTTTTTAACCTTTCATGGCAAATGGTCTTTACATGAACTCTTATGACTGTGAAGATTAGGGTTTTAACAACAAAGTATAAAATACACTTCTACCCCGATATAATGCGACCCGATATAACACGAATTCGGATATAACGCGGTAAAACAGTGCTCCGGGGTGGCGGGGTTGCGCACTCCGGTGGATCAAAGCAAGTTCGATATAACGCGGTTTCACCTATAACGCGGTAAGATTTTTTTGGCTCCCGAGGACAGCGTTATATCGAGGTAGAGGAGTATGTAGCATTACCTTTTAGTGTCTAGGAGCACCCTATTGACAAAAGTCCTTGCAAGTGGATGAGGTTTTTTTTTTTTAAAGTGAGTGTAGGTTAGGGTTACCATATTTCAACAATCAAAAAAGAGGACACGGGGTGCCGCCCTAGCCCCGCCCCCTCCCACTTCCCGCCCCCCTCAGAATCCCCCTACCCCCTACCTGTCCCCCCCACCCTAACTGCCTCCAGGACCCCACCCCCTATCTAAGTGTCCCTGCTCCCGTCCCCTGACTGCCCCAACTGCTCTCTACACCCCCTTCTCCTGACAGCCCTCCCAGAACCCCCAACCAATCTAACCCCCCGTTCCCTGTCCCTTGCCTGCCCCCCCCCACCAGGCCGAGGGAGAGCTGCGGGCTCCACGTGCAGCCAAACAAATAAGGCGCTGCTCTGCAGGGGAGGAGGGAGCGGGGGAGGGGGAGGGACTCTGGCTGCTAGAGGCCCCAGTGGCTGCGAGCGGCTGTCAGTCAGGCACAGCCGTCCAATCAGCCACACCGCACTCTGCATGAGGGGAAGGGGGAAATCCCGGACATTTCTACCTTATTAGAAATCCCACCCGGATGGCCATTTAAAGCTAAAAAAGCCGGACATGTCCGGGGAAACCCAGACGGATGGTAACCCTAGTGTAGGTGAAATGGAAACTAAATATAAAGTGCCATTGTAGCACGACAATAACCAACATCCCCCCCCCCCCCGCGCTTTATTTTTAGGCCAGTAAGTATCTCTTTGACTTATGCCACTTTACAAGTAATATGGAGCAATGATAAGCAATGAGCCAAGCAGCCTTTCCTGAGATGCAGCAGGCCTTGAATTTTCTAGTATATTGGATTAACATGTTAGCACTCTGGGTGTTTAAATCTTTAAAGTTGCCTGTGTTTTGGTGCCTGCAACAGAGCCATTGACTTCATGGTACATGTCTACTGCTGTCATTGTTCTGTTTTAAAATGCATTTAAACAGGAAGGTGTTTTCCAGAGTCAAACCCATGTTACCTTTCCTTTTACCAGAATAGTTATCCGTAATACCTGCAGGTCTGCTTGACATGTGGTCATAAATGTGCTTAATTTTGCGGATGATAATTTTATGAACACATCTAATTATTATTATTACTACTTTGGGTGTGGGAATGGTTTAGAGGTCATGTGGTTTATGCAGCATTAGTTTTCTGTGTAGTTATAATCACAAAGGGAGACTGATAACTCCGACTTGCTCTATCTGTATAGTGAATGTTTTGTTGTCTTGTTCCTCTGTTGGAAAAAAATTGACTATTGTCAGCACTGCAGATCCAATAGCTATGGAGCTATTCTCTGTCTTGACAGATTAGCTAGCCAAGTTTTAGTAGTAGATTCTTTATTGCTCGTAGTGACGAGCAAGACAGATACCGCTTGACATGTAGATCTCAGGTTGAGTTTGTGGGGCAGTCTATTAGATAAAAACGTATTTTTACTTGTAAACTGAACAAATTTGATATAGCAATCAGAGTCACAGTCAGCCTGGAAACCTTGGTACAAGGTCACCTTTTCGGTATAAATTCACTTCAAGTAGATGTGTGGTATCTGCCGTATGGTCTAATGCTTAGAACATTGGACTGGAGCCCTGGGTTGTTTTCTCCACTCTGCCACTGGCCTGCTAAGTGAGCTTGGGCAAATCACTTGACCTCTCTGTGCTGCAGTTTTACAAATGGGGATAATGATACTGACCTTTTTTATAAAGCACTTAGAAATCTACATATGCAAAGAGCTATATAAGAGCTAGGAATTATTTATTATTATTAATAACAAAGGAAGTCTGTACTCAACTGTTTTTGTTGTTTGTTTTTTGGAGCAGAGGAAGTGGTAGTTACTCTTGAAAGCATGCATACTGATTTTTATGGTAGCTTAACAAATAACTGAAGTGACATAAAATCTAGGCTACTTAACCCTCCACCCCCTCCACTCTTCCTCCTGGTGCTGTAGTTTAATTCATACCACCAGTATTTTCAGTGATAATGCAGATTATTAGGTACAAGAATTCCAAAGTGTTATCTATAAGGGTGTGCTCCTGTAATGTTGTAATCTGAAAACTTCTGGTAATTAGTATGGAATAAAAGCTGTTTAAAGGCGCAGCTCTGCTAATAAATCTTAAAGCTCTGTGTGTGTATGTGTACCTGGATTTATCTTCTATAAGACAGTGCAGTACAGTGTTCAAGTGTCTCTTCTACGGATATACATTGTTCATCCTACGGCAGTGAAATGGGCTGAATCCAGCTCATTCGTATTTAATTTTTAGTTTTCCATGTGGTAGTCACATGCTGGATCCTTTTACAAATGTAGAGGAGAGATTTTTAGTGGCACAAGTGGGCTGTAAGCCCACATTGTGTTTCAGTGGTAGTCAGGTACCCGACTGCTCTTTGTGACTTTGAAATCTCACTCATAATCCCTAACCTGTGAGAGATCTCTGAAAATGCAAAATCTCCCACTGCAATCAAGAATTCTCTTATCTGTCCAGGTCAGAGATTCTGAGCATCCTGGCAGTATTTTCATACTTTGTTTTGAGAGACTGAAGTTGTCTAAACAACAACTTTTTTTTCAAGAACTATAGAAATAGCTCTTCTCTTCTCTTGAATATTTTTGCAACTAAATTATGTATGGCCCCATATGTCACAATAATATTCAACTTCTCTTAAGAAAAAATAGACTGTGCACACAAAAAGAATAAAGTCAGTTTGGTTACAAATAAATAATATGGCAACATGTTGTCACAATGGAAATGTGTGAACTTCCTGTTTTTGTAGTTAAAATCAACTGACTGTAGTATTTACACCTGTGTGTTTAGAATTGGTTTCACTATGAAACTGCAGTGAGTTTTAGTGGCCATCTCAAAGGGCTTTTTTGTGTAGTTCCTCTTCTGTATGTGGCAGCACACTTTGCAACAGGCACAGAAAACTATTTCACTGGACAGTGATATAAATAGAACAGTGCTGCTGAAAGTCCCTTTGAAAACATTTTTGATGTGCCTCTTTTTCTGTGATGAAGAAGCTTTAAGGTTTTGCTCATAAGGTGAAAATAGCTAGACATTTTGCATGCTGGGATAGTTTCACTGTGATTCTGTCAAGTGGTCACAGTGTGATGGGAAATCTGGTTGCTAGACAACAGGTAGCAGGGTGGATGACTGACTGCTGCCATTGCTACTTTTCCCTTAGCTTTAACATAGTGTCCATGGGAGACCTCCACAGTGCTGCAATCCTATTTACTTAGAATTCATTAGCTTACGATACTTAAAAATAAGTAGATTCACAGCCTGATTCACCTCTGTGTCTGACTCATAGACTTGAATTAATCCTCGTTGCTTATAAGGGCGGCCAGCAGGTCCCTCAGCCTGCGTCGCTTCCTGCAGCCCCCATTGGCCTGGAGCGGTGAACCGCGGCCAGTGGGAGCCGCGATCGGCCGAACCTGTGGATGCGGCAGGTAAACAAACCGGCCCAGCCTGCCAGGGGCTTTCCCTGAACAAGCGGCGGCCCAAGTTTGAGAACCACTGTCCTGGAGTATCTTCTTGAATTGGGGCCTTTAAAAGTAGAAACTGAAAATAACACTGCAGAAAGAGCAAAACATTTTACCCAAAGCTGAAAGTATCACACAGTACATCACCACAAATCTCCTCCTCCCCTTGCACACTCCAGTTTTAAAGTCTTAGAGAAGCTTGGCAGGCTCTTATTACTTCATGGAAAAAGAGATCCGTGTGTATTCCTTGTTGACTAGTGAAACATCCTCACCGTAACATGTCTTTAAGGCTGGCGGTCCTCTGCTGGAGTCACTTGTTCCTGATCTGTTATCTTGGGATAGCCACCACTGGTGGCTACTCACTGCAAAGATTTCACAAACAAGCCTTAGCTCAGATAAATGTTCATCAAATGTGTTTGCCAAAGGATTTCTAATAAGGAACAATTTGTAAACAACTTGAGACCAAATAGTAGGGTTAACCTCAAATAAATTGTCTGCAAAGACTAGCACATCTAGCTCTAATGCACTGGATATATCAGAGTCTTGGTATCAGACCAGCAGCCTATGAATAGGCCTGTTAATAATTATGCAGGATAATATAAGGTTGAAATATAGCTATTTGTTCTATTTGTTTATGCTCCAGAATTAGATATTTAATTAGAGTGCTGTCAAATTCCAGCCAGAGGCTTCAGTAGATTTTCATAGTGCTGGTGAAAGAGTGTACAGATCTAGGAGGAGATTTGGATTTTTCTCTCTTCTTTAGTATCCTATCCCTTTGCCTCTTTGTTTTGTCTCTTCCTTGCCCTCCCTTCTCTTCTGGTAATGTGGCTGTGGTCAGCCCACTCCTCTCCTTCCAGTCAGTTCAATCATCTGCATTCTTTGCTGTGTGGCGCATGTGTCCCAGTCAAGGGGGTGAGATCTGAGGTCTACACTGGCAGGGGGTGGGGGGTGGGAATCGATCTAAGTTACGCAACTTAAGTCGACGTACTTAGATCTACTTACTGCAGTGTCTTCACTATGGTGAGTTGACTGCTGCCGCTCCCCATCGACTCTGCCTGCGCCTCTTGCCGAGCTGGAGTACAGGAGTCGACGGGAGAGCGCTTGGGGATCGATTTATCATGTCTAGACTAGATGCAATAAATCGATCCCTGCTGGATCGATTGCTGCCCGCCGATCCGGCTAGTAGTGAAGACACACCCTAAGTAAGGGATTTTCACATATGAGAGACGTTTCCCTTGCTGTCTGTCAGTGCTTATCCCCCATACTCTGGCCATATGTTTCAGAATTGAGGGAGGGAAAGGAACAGACTAGCAGAATGGTCTGAACCAGTAATGAGGGCAGGAAGCTGCAAAGAGGCTGGTAATGAACCGGGTCCATAGTCCTAAATCTTTGTTTCAGGCAGTCTTGGCGGACATTAGCACTACACTTGTATGTGAGAGGACTGGAGGTCATGGCCAGGCACTGAAGGGAAACCAATGTCAATCTATTATGTTCTGTAAAAGGCTTTGTTCCTCATTTAAAAGAACAAATACTCTTGTTAGACACACACAGCAGCCACTAGCTGTTGTTTTTCAACTATATAAAGCAGTGAGCCTGAATGGGTAGTGAATTTAATTAGTATTTGTCAGTAACTCTTGCTCTGATAGCATGGAAAATTGATTTAAAGTAACAGAAGACATGAATGTGGTCCGAATCTGTCATCTGAGTAAGGTTTATGAAGGTATCAACTCTGCCACACCAAAAACATGGTCCTGAAAAGCTACATCCAGGAGTGGGCAGCACCGGAGGTTTAGAGCGAAGAGAGTTTTTAATTTTTTTTCTTCCAGTTTTGCTTTACATTCTGCGGTAGTTATATTAGAGGCATTGGGTTTGCATTTGTGTTTTGTCTTTCTCCATGTGAGTGTTCCATTTCATTTTTTTTTAGTTTATTCATTTATACTAATGGCATTTGGATGCTTATCTTCAGATAGCAAAGCAGGAATATTGTATATTTATAACTCTCTCTCTGGGGATTTACATCTATGGAAAAATTACATGTGCATGAAAATAAGACTTTGAGGCTTAACTAAATGCTCCTTCTGTCATAATGGTGAACCACCTGACCATCTTCAAATAGTGTCTTTTCTTACTGGTTACAGCCAGCTCTATAGCCCCCCATCCTGCAAAGAAAACCACATGGGTGCAGGCTCCACCCACAGAGTTCTCACTGCAGAGCTGGGGGTCTTTGTATACTCCTCAGGGCAGGGACCATATCTTTCTACATTTCTCCACTGCAACTTTTAAAGAAAACCTAACAAAATATTGCTTGTAACCATCCAATTAAAAATAAAGAGTAAGGAAGAGATTTTACGTGGGATTTTACCATGTAAGAAAAGTAAAGGCAAAGTGTATTTTAATGTGTTTTGTAAGCACTAGGTTAGGCTATAAAATACGGGGATGTTTGACAGTGTTGTTGACGCTTAATTGACTTTTAGAAGCAGCTCAATTTCTGGCTCTCTTTAACTAGATCCTGTGAAAGAAAAGGCAGCAAAACAGCTAATTTTTAATGGCCCTTTCAGTATAAGGTGTACGTACTATCTCAGGAAACACTTTGTGGTACTGAACTGTCTTTTGGCAATAGATATAGATACTGTTATGGCAAAAGCCAGAATGTAGGATATCAGAGTAAATTTGAATTAGACCTGAAAGTAGTAATAGAGCCAAGTTTCTGTACCATGACTCATAATTTACAAGCTGTGGATCAAATACTTCAGTGACAGTTCTCCCAGAGCAATGACTGAAGTCAGAAGCAAGTTTTTTTTGCCAGAATAACAACTGCAGAGTTTGGCTCAGTATTTTTATGGTTGAGTCTCCAGTTAGGTTTACTCTATGAGTTGGTCTGCATTCTTTGTGTAAAGATCTTGTTTTGAAGGATGGCTGTTTCTTCTGTCAAAATGCAAATTCAGACAGATGCATACTTTAGTGGCTAGTGTGGTAGAAGAGAGAATTGTTTTATTAAATGTTTACTGTAGCAAACAAGACTCTGGAAATATAACATGTTTCCAGGTCATATCAGATACTCTCTACTTATCTTTTCATTACAGTTTTATTTAAATAAATACATATCTAAAATGTGCTCTATGACATAGTATGTATAGTTCAGGGGGAAGGAGCACAGTTATTAATATGTATAAACTTAACATCAGTACAATTTTATTAATAAGATTTTAAGCACATAGAATTCAGGAAATTCACAGTAACACTTTCCACAGACAGTAACTAAGCCCCCTTGTAAAGTAGATTCTCTCTTGCTTTATGTGGTGCTGGAATGGGAGGGTTGTGTGAAGGAGCGGATTACTGCTCCCTAACTCTTGAGAGCTGCTTCAGCCCTGACATGCGTTAGAGTTGCTGCCAGTCACACAGATTTGTTGTAGTGTGTTGGAGATCTGTTTTGCTATTTCCCCACCCCTTGATACCAGTCACTATGCTCTTTATGCTGGGATTAGACCTGGGTCTGGCACAGCTGGAACAGCACTGAATTCCCTTCCATCAGGAGAATTCTCTGCTTGTAATTTGCTGCCAGAATCCATCTCCTTTATGCCACAGAAGTGGCTTGTAGGGGGTGGATTCCAGAAGAGAATCTAGCTCATTCTACAGGAGTGTTTGATATTACTATGTGGCATTCACTCTAATGCCTTAATATATTCTGACCCAACTTCAAAATTTGGAAGTTATATGCTGACCGTACCAATCTTCAGGAATAATCTAGTTTACCTGGCTGCCCCCTAGTTGGGACCAGCAAAGACCCAAGAGAAAGCAGGTAGCTCATGCAAATACATTCCCAGTTCCATGCACCTGATCTCTGTGGATTCAATTCCATGTGCTGATCATGAGGGGTTACTATTTTCCATGTGCTGCAGTTGTCTAAAGACCAGCCTCTTTGACAGAGAAAGGAGGCTTGGTGATTGGAAGCTCAGGCAGAGTCCCTAGCCTAGAGCTACATGTAGTGGAAGATTACAGGCTCTCTTGCCCTTAACCCTGATTCTGATTGCCTTGGCAATGAAACTCTTTAAGCTTTCTTGCTAGTTGACAACTAGGCTTCCTTGTCTTTATAGTTTATCTAAGTTTGTAGAAAGTAGCATGAGGCATGACTTCAAATTGTTATACATTTGTTTGGAAAGCTGATGGCACTGGTTCTCATGAAATTGTTGTTCATGGTAGATTCAAAATGCATTTAAAACACCTCAAATCATTTTTTAATTATCAGAGTAGAAAAGGGACATAAAAAACATTTCCTAAGGTGTTGGGTTTCAGAGGGGTAGCCGTGTTAGTCTGTATCAGCAAAAACAATGGGAAGTCCTTGTGGCACCTTAGAGACTAACAAATTTATTGGGACATAAGCTTTCATGGGCTAGAACTACTTCATCAGATGCATGGAGTGAAAAATACAGTAAGCAGTATATATATTACAGCACATGAAAAGATGAGAGTTGCCTTACCAAGTGGGTAACCCCTTTATAGAGCAGGAAGTAAGAGGCTATTGTGCCCTTATCTATAAGTGGGAAGGTGTTACATTGATTCTGCTGCCCTTTGAGGTGGCAAATGAAGAATTTGGTTCACTGTCAATTCAGAGACTTTTAGCCGTTTTCGCCTTAGTGAAGGGTTTTCCACTCACTATTTATTTATTATTTTGCTGAAATGTAAGTTACTAAGGTTTGGGCTATTGGAATTCAGTCTTCAATGCTGATCCCAGCATTTTCATTGTTCTGACCTGCAAAATCCCAACTGTGGACGTGTTTGGTTGGTATATCCCTTTGACAATCAACCACAGCAATGTTTGGAACATCAGCCATGGGACATGCAGATCTTTGGCAGAGTGCAAGCAACATTTATGCTTCTTCCCAGCAGCATGCTGGAGTTGGAATTTCTGGTCAGGAAGAAAGATCACCCATACATTTTCTACTCCTGAGGGCATTCTGTACCAAAAAATTAAAAATTCTGCACACAATATTTTAAAATTCTGCAAATTTTATTTTTCAAATAAATGTGGAGACTCCAGCATGACATTGGGAGCACAGGCCACTGGCTGCACAGATGTGGGAGATCACTGTGCAGCTTCCCCTGGGACACGGACTCAGTGGTGGGGCTGCACCCAACCGTGACACAGCACAAGGACCGGGCCTGCCCCAGAAACACCCCAGAGCCCTGCCACTCTGTGCCAGGTGCACCAGGTGTGGGCAGGCAGGCTCAACAATGCAGGATCCTAGTGTGGAGGGGCTCTGTTTTGTGCAATCTGAGTGTGGGTGGCTCAGTGGGGGATCTGGTGTGGGGGGATCTGGATTCACAGGAGCTTGTTGGGGGGTTCTGGATGCACTGGTAATGGGACTTTGCGGGGTGGGGGAGGTCCAGGTGAAGGTGGTTGGGGCTCAGCAGGGGAGGGGAGGGGGTCTAGGTGTGGGAGGGCTAGAGCTCGGCAGGGGGGTCTGGGAGGTTCAGTGTGGGGTTCCAGATGCTGGGGGAGTGGGTCTCAGTGGAATGGGGATCTGGATGCAGGTGTCTTGGGGTGGTCCAGTTGCGTGGGGAGTGGGGCTCAGCTGGAGGGTCTAGGTATGAGGGGGGTCTGAATGAATGGGGGGTTGGGTGGATGCGGGAGCAGCTCCCTGTACAGTGATCCCACCCCCTCCAGTTGAGAAGCGATGGGTGAAGGAAGCACAGCGGACGTGGTGGGGGAAGAGTTTGCAAAGCTTCCTACAGCCGGGGGAGAAATCTGGGGGTGGGTCTGACACTGCCCCAGATGCCGTGCAGGGGAAGAGGCAGTCGTGTCCTCCCCAACCCAGCCAGGACTAGCAACTGACCCCAGCGCAGGGTAGGAGCCACCAGACGGGTCTTCTCCAGTCCCGCCTCCTGCCCCACAGTGATTTACCTCTCTGCTGGCTGCCCTGGGCACTCGAAACATACTGCTGGGGAGGGTCGTAGGATCGCTCTTCTGGCTTCCCTTTGCTTCTCTGTCAGAAAGTCATTTCTCTGTGGGGGACAAAAATACTGCGCATGCGCAGCGGCACAGAATTCCCCCAGAAGTAATTTTATGCCTATTGATCAAGAACAGAGCAGCATTTAGCTGAAAGAAGATTTAATATCAATATCAAAAGACCAATTGTTTTCAAGTTCCTATAAGAGCATTTTAAACAATCGAGAAAACAAACCACAAAATAATTTGACAGTATTCATTTTTCATTTTCATTCAGTGACTGATCTTTTCAACACCCTGAGACACCCTTATTTTTAATACTACCATTAAATATAGAGACATGAGCTGCTTAGTAACTGTCTAATCCATCTGTGGCAGGAGTTCTCATCCCGAGGGTCACAAACAACTGCCTTTCCCAATTGCTTATCAGAAGTGTGGGGTCTTGGCCAGAAAAGAGGGGAGGTTCCGAGATAGTAGTGGTATGCAAAAGAGGTTTCAGCGTGGTAAAGTGTGAGAACCCCTGATCTATGTCAACCATAGAGTGTGAATCATCACAGTCTCTATGTAGGTATATAGTGTGGAACTATGGTCAAGTAACATTTTACATTGAATTTTAACTAATAAATTCAATTCAGTTCAGAGTTAAAGGTGAACTGTTCTTAACGGAATGAGCCCATTTAAGCCTCCAGTATTGCCATGGGATTTCCCAAACGGTAGGTGATTTGTACATACTGTAGGCATGCTGAAGTGTACTTTCTAACTCTTACATATTAGCTTAAAGTCTATCTCTGTTTCCTATCATTGTGGGGTTTTTGTTTTGTTTTTTCCTCTTGAGCTAGGCTTGAATAATGTTGTGTTTAAGTTTATGGTCAGGATCACTGTTTCCATCTTCATCTCCAAGAATGACTCCACACATTTGGCTTTTACCAACATTCCTTTGTGGCAATCATCAGATCTATTGGGTGGGATAAATCTGCTACAGAAAGTAAAAAGCAACTGATTATCTTATAAACTACTTTTCTTTCACAGCGTGCTTTCATGACAGATATGATCTTCTGAACAGCACAGGCAGCTGAAATAGGCTGCAGTGTGCCTCTCAAAGCTGCAAAATTGAAAGCATTCCAGCTGTGTCATAGATAATGAATGATATTGAAATATAGTTTTGTTTTGTTTTTTTCTTTTCTTTCAAATCTTGAAGAGCCATGCTGGGGTAAAGCAGAAACCGTCACACTCTGCTCTGTTAGTTTATAAAACTCTTTGCAGACCTGACTATAGAAATTTAAGAGGCAAAGCAAGAATCTTGCTATGTGCTTTTCCATACATGTAACCAGAATGCTTTTCCAGCTCTCACAGCTGTGTTATGTGTGCTACTGGATGTGAGTTCCTGGAATTAACTGAAAATTTTGTGGGCATGTATGGTATATGAGCAATGAATCTTTGCTCTCTGAGCTTAGTGTTACAATGCTACTTTCTCCATGGTTTTGTGCCAGAGATTTAATTAAATCTGGAGGCTAAGTTCTCTACCCCTCCATAAGCAGGGCAATTGCCGGGGGCTCCACGAAGCTAAGTTGCTTCGGCTTTAGCCCCTTGCGACAAGACTCTGGCTTCAGCTTTCTCCCCTGGGCCCCAGCAATCTAACATTCACCACCTCGGGCTGAAGCTGAAGCCCGAGCCCCAGTGCCTGGGGCTGAAGCCCTTGGGCTTTGGCTTCAGCCCCGAGCAGCGGATCTCGGACTTTGGCTTTCTGCTCTGGGTCCCAGCGAGTCTAACACCGCCCCTGTCAAACCCATAAAAACAAACTCGTAATCCACAGTTTGAGAACTGCTGATATAGTGTAGAGAGCAGCATAAACAAGTCATTGTCTATATGAAATCTTAATTTGTAATGACTTTGCTTGTGCTTTCTATATAGCCTGTTGTAAAACTAGGCAGATACCTAGATGACCCACTGGAAGACCTCTGGTTGAGAACCACTGGCCTAATGAATATTTTTACGGTAGCACAAAACTATTCAGAAACTACAGTATTTCTGTGAAATACCCTTTTTTATTTATGCAGCAGGTCCTGAGGAAAAAACATTATTGGTCAATTAGGATCTGATATTCAATGGAAGAAGGAATAGGCCCTAAAACACCATTTTTCTTTCATAAGTGTACCTGCATGTTTAACGTAGGCACTTTTTTTTCCAGTGTAATAATTCAGAGCAGAGAAACTCTTTCCCTTGATTAAGGATTCATCTCCTTTCTTTCGACCTTCATGATGCAAGATTCTGGAACAGAAATTGAACTTTGTGAGGTCTAGTGCCTGAATCCCAACTTTCTTCAATAAATAGGATTTGGCAGTATAAAAATACCTTACATTTATCTTTAACCAGAGCATTAAATATTCATTACTTAAAATAACGTCTTTGATCTTCTGAACCATTCATATTAGAATATACTTTTAGAAACGTAGTTAAGAATGTCTGTAAATAAAATCAGTGTTTTGAGTTTCATAAGTTGTAGTATGAGCCCCAGAATTGTCATCTGTTAAGCCAGTTAACTGCCTGTTTTCAAGTTGGCATGTTGTTTTTTAAGATTTTGAAATACTGTATAGTGGTTGTCTTTAAATCTTGCGTTTTACCTTTTCAGCTAGCTAACATTTTCAGTGTTTCATACATTTCCCTATACTTATATAGAGACTATTGCCTAGATGCTAAACATCTTATTACATACATATTATTACAACGGTAACTGAAAAGTAATTTTTCATATAATATTGCATATCAGTGTGTACTTCAGCTTTATTCCTGAAAGCCTCAGGACCAGAGAGCTGCATGTTGTTTTAAAAGACTGAATATATATTTAATCATAGATAAGAATTAGGGTCTGTCTATATGGTGGGGTAGCACACTTCACTGGGGTGTGATTATGCACTAGTGGGTTATGAATTAATTGGTCCATGTAGACCCTGCTGGTGAGCTTGAGGGCAATGCAGGCACTCACCCATTAAGGAGGGAGATGAAATGGGAGACTCAAAGATTCACAAATTCCAAGGCCAGAAGGGACCAGCACAGCCATCTAGTCCAACCCTACCCCGCAGGTGATGGAATTTCTCCCAGAAGCTGGATTAAAGAATTGGGTTTTCCATTGTCTCAATGAACAGAGAGACTAAGTGTATTGAAGAATGACATCTTTTCTTTTTTTTTTTTCTTTTTTTGGTGTTTTAGATTTTGTAATCTACTTCTACAAGTACATGTGCAGAATTAATGCATGCTAATTTAAATAACAAAATATTGATTGACCAATTCACTCAATCCATTGACTTCAGCCAGAACCTCTACAACTCAATGAAGAGTGCAACAATGGGCACCCTCTCTTAAAAAACTGCAGCAAATAAACACAGAAGCACAGCAGACCATTTCCTTAGGCAAAAGTTGTGCAAATAGATGGCACTTGTAATGTGTCTGGAAGGTCAGCAAACTCAGAGTAGGTTGTACCAGTGAGAGAGCAAATGTCAGGTTCAAGGAACCTCCTTTCAGAATGACCTGCCGTCAGCCCTGGGTTATTTATTATTATTTGCAATATCATAGCTCCCAGTTATGGGTCTGGATCCCACTGTGCTGGGTGCTGTACAAACATAGAACAAAAAGACAGTCCAGGGCCCGAGGAACTTAGAATCCAAATATAAGACAAGAGACAACAGACAGATATACACAGACAGATGGGAGAAATACAGGGAAAAAATAGGTATGTCTGCACTTTGAGCCAAAGGTAGTTTGAGGAGACATACCCATGCTAGCTCTCATTGAACTAGGATGCTAAAAATAGAGTGTAGCCTGTGGCAGCATGAGCAGTGGGAGGAGCTAGTTGCCCTAAATACGATCCAGTCTTTCCGCCATTCACATTGCCGTGGTTGCTGGTTTTAGCTCTCTAGCTCACTCAGAGCTAGCACTATATTCCTCAAGCTGTGATTTATGCGTCCAACTCAAAGTGTAGACATACCCAAAGGAAGCAGCATTGGTCAGCATGACAGGCTGTGGTCTCAGCACAGCAGCAGCCTAACCATTGTTAAGTTTATAGTGGGCTTCACAAGAGAGGAGAATTTGAAGGGGAGATTTGAAGGAGGACAATGAGTTAGTTTTGACTGTTTTACTGGGGAGCTGTTACCTCAAGTGCCTGAGCTCATATCTGCTGTTGGGATAGGGCATGAGGAAAGTTAAGCACAGCGGGGTGGTCTCTGAAGTAGATAGGACCAAACCATTAAGGGCTTGTATGTTAAAATTAATAACTAGATATGTTTTAAAAGGTGAAATGGAAGCCAGTGCAGGCTCTGAAGCATGAGTGTTACAAGAAACACCACTAAGCAGCAGTTGTATTCTGCAATAGCAGAAGCTCTCAAGCATCGAATTAAAGAGCATTTCAGTAATTTAACCTAGAGGTTCACTGTGCATGAATAACTGTGACCTTTCTTCTCAGGAGAGGGCCTCACTGTTATCTCCTTGACAAACAGTCTTGGTAAAAAGCGACAAAGAGTCTGACAAAGTGGGTCACGAAAGCTTATGCTCCAAATACGTCTGTTAGTCTGTAAGGTGCCACAGGACTCTTTGTCACTTTTTACAGATCCAGACTAACACGGCTACCCCTCTGAGTCCTGGTAAAATGGACAAAGAATCCTCCAAAATTACCAATGTAGATGAGCAAATTGAACTGCTGAGAAACATGGACCAGGATTTGTTCTCCATATAGAAAAAAATGGCAGAGGATTTTAAACTATTTGAAAACTTAATCATGTATCAAGCTGCTTCTTATGACTAAGTCAGGAAGCAGTGTATCTCCTCCCTGCCCCCCAGTTGCTACCCCACATAAGAGGTTAATAAGTCTGCTACAGATGCCAGCTAAGGGACTTATTCTTTTTGTTCAAATGGTGGAGGCTCATTCTTTTAGATCAAGAGGTCCAAGGTTCAATTCCTTAAGGTGGACTGACTGTTAAAATAGAAAATCAGATGAAAGATACAGGAAGGTTTATCCAAGTAATAGAATATTAGGGTTGGAAGAGACCTCAGGAGGTCATCTAGTCCAATCCCCTGCTCAAAGCAGGACCAGGACCAGGATCAGCACCAACTAAATCATCCTAGCCAGGGCTTTGTCAAGCCGGGCCTTAAAAACCGCTAAGGATGGAGATTCCACCACTTCCCTAGGTAACCCGTTCCAGTGCTTCACCACCCTCCTAGTGAAATAGTGTTTCCTAATATCCAACCTAGACCTCCCCCACTGCAACTTGAGACCATAGGTTCTTGTTCTGTCATCTGCCACCACTGAGAACAGCCTAGCTCCATCCTCTTTGGAACCTCCCTTCAGGTAGTTGAAGGCTGCTATCAAATCCCCCCTCACTCTTCTCTTCTGCAGACTAAACAAGCCCAGTTCCCTCAGCCTCTCCTCGTAAGTTATGTGCCCCAGCCCCCTAATCATTTTCGTTGCCCTCCACTGGACTCTCTCCAATTTGTCCACATCCCTTCTGTAGTGGGGAGACCAAAACTGGATGCAGTACTCCAGATGTGCCCTCACCAGTGCCGAATAGAGGGGAATAGTCACTTTCCTTGATCTGCTGGCAATGCTCCTACTAATACAGCCCAAAATGCCATTGGCCTTCTTGGCAATAAATCCTAGGCATCTCTGCAGGTAAAGACTCACCTGGCCATGAGTCTTTGAATAAGCTCGCACCATTTTAACTGAGAGTATTATCTAAAGACTTTGGAGTTGCTCTGGTAGCACAATGATGACATAATTTAGCCTACAGTTTCTGATTTTAGATCATGATTTTAGAAGGCAAAAGAAACCAACTTGAGTTTCTAATCCTACACCATGTTTGCAAGGCTGGCTATTAAAAAAATCTTTTTTTTTAATTTATAAATTGAGCACATCCAATGTGGGATTAAGGAGATGCAATCAATATGGATCATCATGATGTTATTTTTAGTTACTTTTCGTAATAGGAGTATCCTTAGGTAGCTCGGGAGGTTGATTCCAGAATCCTTATATCAAAGACTGCTGTAATGTAAAGCCCATAATCCTTGTGAAGTGATTGTTTAAGTACTGTCTCTTAGGAATAGAATAAAGCTTTAGGTAGTTAAATTGCAGTTTGTGTTCGTGAATAGATTTTAGGAGATCTGCTATATTTATGAGCAAAGATTTAGCATCCTGGCAGTGTAGCAAAAAATATAATAAAGTGAATTAGCCATAATATACTTCATTTTAAAAGGAAAGATAATAGAATTACTGTTCAATATGGAAGTCTGTTTGAGCTGATTGTCATGATTGCTGTAGAGCAGTTTTATATGGAAATAGATACCTGTTTCTGTGTTGTTTTTAATCTGCTATTCAGTACATATTGAGATTAAGTCAAATGATCTTTTAGTAATTTGTTTTCATAGTGCATGAATATCTCTGTTCCTGTAGCACTATCAACATATTAAAAGGAAACACCTTGTGTATTTAAGTACTTATACAGTTAAAAAAAAAAAAAGCTTTGTTGACACACACTTTAATATTCCCAGCTTTTGGCCTTTGTATGAAAATTCAGACTTTGATAGTGTCAACAAATTTCCTTTTAAAGCCAGAATAAAAGTCACCAGACCTATGTTTTTGTTCTTATCAGACCTCTTCCTCGTTCTGTTATTTCCCCCCATAAGGGTTAAAGTCTACTATGCTGTCTGAGATAATCATCACTGAGTTGAGAGAGGTTTGCATAAGGAAACAAAAGTCTCTTAGTTTCTGCATGTTTTATCTCTGGCCTCTGCTGGAATAATATTTGTCATTGTGCATTGTATTTTTAAAGTAACAGTGACTACAGAAAAGGTGGTTGAGTTGGCTTATTTCTTGGAGCAATGCCAGGGAAGTAGTAGTACTAGGTTCTCTGGGCTTTATTCTCATTTATGCTAAGGCCACTTTACACTGCTCTAGTCATGTGGAAAAGCCTAAAAGTTGGGTGTAAAATATACTTTATTCCCTTTAAGGCCTCTTTATGCTGCCAGAGGAGTATAAAGTGTCTTTGATGAGATTGACTCATTTTGTTGATTTACAGGTTGGGTGTCTAGCTCTTTTGAGAATGAAAGTACACCATCTATGAACAGATTTGGGTCAGATAGATAATGTAGATTCCCTTTGCTGCGTCCCAGAGGGCAGGAAGCAGATGACTTTTGTTTCTTTAAGACCTTGGCTTTCACATCTGGAAACAGATTTTGAGCAATTTATTGCCAATATAGCTAAGATATCCTCAGGCTTTTGCTTTCAGTGGTTACAAGCAAAGAAGAAATAAAGGATACTGGCCTGACGTGACTTTCTGGGACCCACCCAAAAGTGAGCCGCTAAACCTAGAAGAGAATGTTTGGCATTTTGGTAATACTCTGTCCATTCTCCATTTGCCTGGACAATGAGATTGCTGAGATCATCTTTTGACACAGCTCTATCAGGTCTCTCTTTTCTTTTGTTAAATTTGAGCACTCAAAGCCACCCATAGGCTGCCAGTGAATTGATAAAAGCTCACACATCATAAAGTGCACAAATATTAAATAATGTATGGCAGACCATTAATTCAGTGAATTTAGCCCCAAATGACAAAAATACGTTTTTAGAGAGCTAATCTAAAGCATGAAAATCTTTCCTATCCCAGTGACCTTTAACAGGAATATCTGCAGGTGAACATTTTTCAACTGTTTCCAAAGCTAATTCCCTGTAAAGATGATAATGCATTGAGAAATATGAAGGAGAGTTGGCCATCTCGATAGAAGAGTTTAGAACACATACTGTCACCAACTCAAAATAGCTTCATTATTTCAGTTCTTTGTATCCCCTTTTAACTGTGTTCTCCTTTTGCTTCTATGGTGACTTCTTAGGATGTTCCCTAACATCTCCAACCCATTCCTCATTTCTCAAAATAAGATCCAAGTTCTCCCTCACAAATGACTAATACAATTCCTAGTTCTGGAAATAACACCTGAGCAAAAGATGCAGCTTAGTGACATTGTGATATTTATTTTTAGAACCAGAAATGAAAAACTTGAGGTCAGATTTCCAAATTATTTCCTGAAGCAGGTTCAAAACCAGAGATTTTGCTCATGTTCTATTTTAGGTACCAGTAAGTGATTCTTGGTGACCGTTTTAAATGTAATGATGGTTCACTTCAGTAAGTGATTCTTGTTTTGAATGTAATGATGATTCACTTCAGTCATCACTGGCTAACAGTCAGTGGGTCATGACTCATTTCAAGCTATAAAATGACCTGCTACTGTAAATCATGTACTGTAAATCATGTACAAATGTGGCTACTAGTGTTCTTGACTGATATGGTGAGCTGCAGGTTTTTTTGTTGATGAATTATTGCTTCATCAGGATTTGGAAGGAAAACACAGTTTCCTTTTAACTGTAGACATATTGGGGAATACCATACCAAAGTATCAGTATGTGTTTATTAGCCAGCCATGTACTGGAGTCACATATCAGATGAAGGAAAGTATAAATTTGGAGCAGGGAACAACTGTGGTCCTACTGAGCCCAGCAAAAGTTTCCATAAGAGTGGTCAGGATCTACTTCCGGAGCCCAGAAAGCAGGATGAGCAAGGCTGCCCTTTCCCCTCCAAGATAAGAAAGGAATTGGTTGCCTTCCATGCTGAAACATCACCCTTTCCTGAGGCTAACAGACTTCTTGTGAGTAGGGGAGGTGATTTCGGGGGAGGCTACTTTGTTTAGAGTTTGGAACAGAGCTGTTGACATGCTGTTGGGTGGGAGCTCCTCTTATCCCTTCCTGATCACCGGAGTGTCACCTTTGCCATGTGCAAAACTAAGCCAGAGTGAAGCCCTTGGTGCCAGGGGGAGCTATCTGGGAATGAAGTGAGTTCTTTCAGAATGAAACATGGCATTATCAATTCAATAAAATTCAAATGCTAATCTTGGCTTTGACAATGAATTCCAACATGGCCTTGGGAAAACCACAAAGGGTAAATATGGCATGCAGTGTGCAGCCTAAGTAACTGGATTGTGCACCTGGGAGGGCTTCAAGGGTCTAAATGAAGAAGGTGGGGGAGAATCCTCCCCTCTTCATCACAGAGTAAAAGCTGATAGTAGATCCATGTAGCTCTAGAGAGGTGGTAACCCTTACCATACCTACTGTGCAAGTTCTGTAGTCCTTGATCCACCACTCCATTTCTTCTCCAGTCTGCCCCAAAACTCTTCTGTGTGCCAGAGATGGAAGAGCTCCTATGGGGCTCAGCTCTGTGAGACAGAGGGGATGTAAACTCCTCTAAGTCACGGAATCCTGTCCTCCAATCCCTGTGCAAGCAGAATCTGCCTTGTTCACCTGCAGTTAGGGGCCCCCCTGTGGGTATAGAGGAGGAGGAGGGAGAGTTGCACTCTACACGGTATGTGGGTTGTGGGTGGGTAGCGGAAGAGGCCACAGAGAGGAGTGTCCTAACTAGGGAGGTCTGTACTCCTTGCACACTGCAGAGCTGTGCTCTGTGGGAGCTTCATCTCTGTGGAGGTGGTTGTCAGGGGAGATGGGCTGGGAGAGGTTGCAGGGGATAGCCCTTTGATCTGCAGCTGAGCAGATCCACTGGCCAAACTCCTCTGTGTGAGGAGGATTTGGTGGCTGTGGAGGTTATTGAAGCAGCTGTAGAGTGCTTCTTGAGTGCTCTGCAACCTGTGGGGGATGATTCCTCCCGGGGCCTCTGTTGGAGAAGCCCTATTTACTAGGATGGAGCATTTGGGCATTAATCTCTGACTCATCTTCCGCCACCTGTTAAATTGATACTCATGCTTGCTTACCTCACAGGGGTGTTGGGAGGATTAATTAGTTAATGTTTGTACCAGGCTTTGAAGATGAGATGTGCTGATTACTGCTGTTCATCTTCTCAGGTATGACTGTATTGATTGTCCTTGTGCCATATTCGCCCACTGTTTGGAAATTGCTTTTAATGTTGTGACGTTGTGCAGTCTATATGGTTTTATACAAATATAGTAATGAGTGAATATAATGTAACTGGAATATGCTTCATGCAAACGATCTCTTGTAAAATATCATTACAAAGCTTATAATCTACTGAGTGATATACATCCTATTTGTATAAATGTACCACTCTTGTATCTGGGACTAAAAATGTGAAATATAACTCTGAGGGCCTATTGCAATTATGCAAAGTGTGGGCCATTAATGGTGGTTTGGAATCTTAATGGCTCCCATCAACCAGGACAATTGACTGGGGCTCTGTTTGCAAGCAAGCCTTCCTGTGAGTCAGGCTGGGAGGAATGAAGGCTTGGGATCTTACAGTGACATGTGATCATGTCACATGAACTGGAGTCCATCTTTAACTTGGTGCTTTTCCAGTGAGGGGGGGTGGAAACCCAGAGAGAGACAAAGGATTCCCGCTTTATGCAAAAGATATATAAAGGGGTGGAACAGAACAAAGGGGAGGGCCATCATGAAGACTCCCCTAGCTACCACCTGAGCTGGAACAAGAGCTGTACCAGGGGAAAGAATTGTGCCCAGGCCTGGAAGGTGTCCAGTCTGAGGGAAAAACTTACTGAAGCATCTCTGAGGGTGAGATTATCTGTATTCAGTTTGATTAGACATAGATTTGTGCATTTTATTTTATTTTGCTTCGTGACTTACTTTGTTCTGTCTATTACTACTTGGAACCACTTAAATCCTACTTTCTGTATTTAATAAAATCACTTTTTACTTATTAATTAACTCAGAGTATGTATTAATACCTGGGGGAGCAAACAACTGTGCATATCTCTCTATCAGTGTTATAGAGGGCGAACAGTTTGAGTTTACCCTGCATAAGCTTTATACGGGGTAAAACGGATTTATTTGGGTTTAGACCCCATTGGGAGTTGGGCATCTGAGTGCTAAAGACAAGCACGCTTCTGTGAGCTGTTTTCAGGTAAACCTGCAGCTTTGGGGCAAGTAATTCAGACCCTGGGTCTTTGTTGGAGCAGACGTGAGTGTCTGGCTCAGCAAGACAGGGTGCTGGAGTCCTGAGCTGGCAGGGAAGACAGGAGCAGAGGTAGTCTTGGCACATCAGGTGGCAGCTCCCAGGGGGTTTCTGTGATCCAACCTGTCACAAATATATCTTGATTTATACAGCTCCTACACATGGCTATAAATGCATTTGACATATGTTTAAGACTTATTCATATAAACAAAAATAAAATTAACATCTCTCGTCCTTCCTAAAATAACTACCCCCAAATGGCAAATTAAGCCCACCCGTTATACCCTCCCCTCAATGGCCTGGGGAAATATGTGGCTTTGTACTGTGATCTAAAGATTCATCAGCTTCAGGTTCCATTCACATCCAAACAGGCAAGGAAAGGAGTGCAGTTCCATCACAAATTGCAGTGTTTGGCCTCTGCTGTGTTTGTAATTTTCAGTTGCTCAACACATATTTTATACTTCTGTATTTTTGAAATAAAACAATCATTAAAAGCTTGAATGTCGAGGAATGGCTATGCTTGCCCCATATAAATTAATGGGTATATGAAAGTATAAGCAGGTAGGTACTTTCGGTAGTAAATAAAGCATTTGGCTTTTGCATTGTATAGCGCTTTTGAAGTAGGTGTATAATCTATAAGATTTATGGATCAATGGGGTTCTTTCCCATTTATCACACATTCTCACAGCATCTTTTTTAATTACACAATGGTTAATTTGCTAATTCAGTGTGCCCTCGTGACCATACAAGTGCTAGCTGGGATTTTTGCTCAGTGACTCAGTGAAAACAATGGTGAGGTCAGCACCTGCTCCAAATGGCTCTAGAGAATAATAAAACATGACTGTATCTTTAAGATGGTGTAACGAGTGTTCACTTCTTGGATGCATGTTCTCACTTTAGATTTGTTGTTGTTCCAATCATTTATCTAAAATATAATCCAGATGAAGTCAGTACCAGTGCTCTAAAATACTACAACATATAGCAGTATTGGCATTTAAAATATTGATTATATTAATAAGAGTTAATTGTAAGTCACCTGCATTATGTATGGGTGGGATGCTGTATGCAGGCATTTGGGTTGTGGTGAGAGGACTTTTTTTCAAACAAGGAAACTGGTACTTTTTGTCTGAAAATATACATTCCAGTAAATGAAATTCTCTGGTTTAGCCTTGAGTATTGGTTTTAGCACCTCATCTTTATTTCTATGTAACATGCCTCAACAATTTATTGAGTAAGTCAAGTGGTTGCTCAGTAGCAGGATTCCGCAAACACATACTATTCTGCAGACTAGACTAGAGGAAACAAAAGTGAGTCTCAAGGGGTTTGATTGTCATTTAATTTCCTCTCATCCCACAAAAAACCCAACAACCACCCAACCCCCAAACAGATAAAATAACTACAATAGAACCTCAGAGTTACAAACTGACGGGTCAACCACACACCTCATTTGGAACCGGAAGTGTGTACACACACACTCACACACACACTCTCTCTCTCTCTAGTATATCACAGCACACGATTTTTGCACTCATTATTACTACATGGGGACACGTAAAAAGGCTCAGAGTCAGAAACTTGCTAAGAAATGAAGTAGTTTCAGCAGAAAATACTAATTGTAATTACAGACTATTTACTAAAATGGCTCCAAAAATTAAATCTAGGAGACATGATTTTGGACTTTCCTTCATATTATTCCCCCCAAAGGGCCTTTTCCAATCTTAGGTCTTTTCCTAATCTGTCTTCCAAAATCTTAATCTGCACAAACCAGGTATGCAAACTGAAACTTGAATTATTGACCTTTCCATATTCCTTAGTAAAACTTGAACAATGAAATCCACTAATCTGTCTCCCTACCATATATCACTGATGTTGTAGGAGTTAATTATCCAGTCTTTGTCCCCCCCGCCCCACCTCCCATTCCAATACAATCACTTACAAGAGCGCTGAAAACACTAGCACAAATTGTATATGGTTACACTATCTAGTGCAGTAAGTACTGAGCCTTGGTGTAAGTGAAAACAACTCTTATTGAGAGTCCCCAGAGAATTCCAAATAAATATGTTAATGTTGTTTCAGCTACCTCTGAGTCTGAATCTTTACTGGTATACTAGTTATATATCAGTGTAACCCCACTGAAGTGGAGTAACATTGGTACAAAAGTGGTGTAGCACAGTGGAGACTCAGGCTCACTGAATGCCAAATGCAAGTGAAAGTATTTAGTCAGTTACACTTCATTTCTGATGAAATGACACCAGATACTTAACTTTGTGTATAATGGTCTCTCTCATCACCTCAACTGTACATCTCCACTTCTGACTTCTTATTCTCTGTCCAGGCCTGCATCTCTTCCTGTTTTTCCAATATCTCCTCATGGAAGACCTAGCCCTTCCTTAGTCTAAACATGGCAAAAACTGAGCCCATTTTTCCTTCTAAAACTTTTCCCTTACTTCCTTTCACCTCTCACCTTTGCCAATTTTATCATTGTGCCTGTCACTCAAGCTTGCAGCCTTGGAGTTATCTTTGACTTCTCCCGAGCCTTTTCTCCTCACAACCAAGCTTTTGCCAAATCTTGTCACTTCTGCTGCTTTTTAGACTATGAGCTTTTCTCGGTTGGGACTGGTGTTTTTGCATGTTTGTACAACAGTGGCTGTAACATAGCCATTTCTAAAACACACCCCTGGTCCTTTCTACTGCCAAAACTCTGGCTCCCCATTGTTCGTTCTTGATTGGATTACTGTAACCTCCATCCATAAAGCATCCCTGAGTCTCACCTCTGTTCCTTCTTCAGTCAACATTCAGCAGCTGAAACAGTCATTTTGTCCTAACCATGTCATCTCTCCTCAAGTCCCTTCACTGGGTCCATCTTTTTTTCATTTTGAAAGCAGAGCACAAGGAGTTCTTTTCTTTTGTTTGTTTGTTTTCAAATATTCCTTTCAGTTCTATGTCACTGGTTCAAATCCAGCCCAAGTCAGTATTTAGATAATAGGCTCTTTGGTGAGCCTAATTAGAGACCTGTTAAAAACCTAACACAATTTTGGGTACTCTCAAAGAAAATGTCAATATAATAATAGGAATCACTTTTGGTTACTATTTTCTCTTTGCTCAGTGCTCTAGGTCAAATGTGCTTGTGGTCTCTATCCAATTTTTAGAGGACAAATATTATATATATATATTTAAAAAGAATTTCAGTCTCAGCAGAAATGCCAAAAACTGAACAGAGACTGAACTAGCCTTTTGCCCCTTCGAATTAGTGAGTTAAAGTCAGGATTGAAGTGCTTTATAGGGTAGTTTGGATAAGCCTCTTCCTGTGTCATACCTGCTTTGTAGATAAATAGGGGTTCAGTCTCCAAGTCTATCAATTTGGCACCTTTTATGAGGGCAAAATATTAAAATAGAAGATGGGAATAAAGCCCTAAAGAAGCACTAGCTATCTGAGAATGTGTTTTCTTGTCTGTTCCTATTGTTGGAAGCTTCTCAGCTGAGAACAAATATGCTTTTTTGGTCTTTATGCCTTAAAGGTGAATTTTGAAAGTCAACGGGTGTTTTTTATTTATCTACTCAATGATCGCAAAGCATCTTGGATTAATATTGTACATTTTATTTGCCCTTCTTATTCAAAAGTCTGACTGAATCGACGCTCATATGCAGAACATGCCTCCAGAAATAACTCAAGGCAAACTGTATGCTCTAATTTCTTGTCTGATGCTTTTGACCAATGGTCCAGGAACAAGATTTGACTCTGCTGTTGTTTCCCATTATTGTAGACTGGCATCCATTATGGTTTGGAGTATCCATGGAAAAGTTGTTTTTACAATAATGACCACTTGGGAAGTGCTTACAGTCAGGAAGTATTAGGAAAGTTGGGTTCAGTTAAATGCCTTTCTCTTTATGTCTGTAGTAGTTCATTTAGTATATATATTCATTATATTTGTGTCCCACTTTTGAGCTGTAAACACCAGTGAGAGAAGAGAAAATAAAGATTGAATTTCAAATGTTTTCCCAGGAACAGGGAGTGAATGCTAAAGAATTTGATTTGAAAAAGAGCACCATTTATGAGAATTCTAAGAACCAATATTCTACTGCATTTGCTGCTGTTTTAATGATAGGTGGGTGGGGGCTGTGGGTCTGTCTGTTTTTAATCATTTGGGTATTTGAAATCCACTAATGGAAAACTCAGAGGTTTGCTAGCTGTTATGTGAATTACTGTGCTGTTTTTGAATTCTCATATAGTCTACAAATGACTGTACTGCAACATGTCAAAGGTACTGTAAATTATTATTTCTTCCAAATTCACACGCTCAGGCAGGGGCTTGGTAGCATAGATGCTGTATTAATGATTTCAGCTCATGTAATTTATTGGTACTAATTTTAGAAAGGGAATTAGACCATTTTTCAGAGAGTATTGTGGCTGAGAAGAGTCTTCAAAATATATTTATTTGATGCTCTTAACTTACATATAAACCACATTCCTTGGTTTTGAACAGTGGCAAAGCAGATGAAGGTGACAGCAATTTCAGTCTCATACAATAGACACGTAGGCCATAAGTATTTACATTTAACGTTACCCACAGTGATTCTCTCTGTCTCATGTATTTCTTAAGAAGGTTGTCATCATTTTGTCACTGTTTTTCCTAAAAACAGCTGCTTTGCGTTTGATAACCCCCCAAAGAAGAATGCAAAGTGAGTTTGTGTCTGCTAAAATATTGCTAAAATTCAGGCAGTCTTACTGCATTACATCCTGTGGTTGGTTGCACAGTATTTTTCATAACTCTCTGCATTGCTCTTTTGTGTACATGGCAATATGTGTACATAGAAGATCTTATTATAATCTCAGCACTCAAATCTGGCAAATGCTTCTCTGTCAGCTGAGGGGTGAAAACATTATCTACCAGATTACTTCCTAAAGAAGAGCTCCAGTTAATTCCTTCTGTGCCATTGCTGTAGAGTATCTTTTGTAGGCAGATCTCTTATTCTAAATGATTTAGTGAGAAGATGGGATATTGAAGTGCTTCCTTGTATAAGTGGTAGATGTCACATACTCATGCTGAACTATTCTATTATAAGGAGTTTTTCTCATTTCTTACAGTTCAGCTGTGTGAGAGGCAAAGAAAGGTTCTCTTCACCAACCATAACATTCACGAAGTCTTATTCAATTGATGTTTCAAGTGGTGGACAGCTAAATTAATAATCTACCTCTACATAACCATAAAGAACCTTCCATTACAAGGGCATTTTTGATTCCTTTGTGGATAAAGTTGAGTGGATTTGTGCTAGAAAGGCTTTTATCGTACTTTTTCAGGCTAGAAGGTTTCAGCCTTTCCTTTCAGATGTGGCTTTTGGTACAATGAGCAACAGCTTTGTGACTGCATGATTAGAATATTGCAGTATATCCTAAAAGGGGCTATTCCATAAATCGACCCAGAAAATAAAGCTTATTTAGAATATAGCTGCCAATTGATTAAGTGGTGTTACTCGCTTTGAGTGCATGCCACTGGTACTTTGGGATCTGCACTGTCTGGATGATGGGTTGTGGATGGAATTTAAGGTGTTGGTTCTGACCTATAAAATCCTAAGTGCCCTGGGACCTGCCTGTTGAGCCATCCAGTTTCTTCCAATGCAATATTGCAGAAGTTGTGGTAAGGTGGATTTGATTTAAATCAAATTGATTTAAATCATGGTTTAAATCACTACTCAGGAAGACTCGATTTAATCGTGGATTTCTACATAAAAGTGCATTCTTGTTGGTTGTTATAACCTTAATGCATATTCTTCACAACTCAGAGATAGATGTAGGTTTCATTTTTAGAAGGCACACACTATACATTTTTAAAGTGATTTATTTTGAAAACTTTTCAGATTAGTTTTACAGCTATATCAGAAAATGAATGATTGTTTGATTATTTCATTTACCAAAGGTAATTGAAGCAGATATTTATGAAGTCATTGGGAGATGAACTACCTCCAATTCAACAGGTTAATCATTAATATTTGGAGAATTTTCTTGCCATGCTGTATTAGGAGAACATCACCTAATATTTAACTAAAACAACAACACTATGTATTCTGGAGTTTTTTCTTCAGCAGGAAACATATAATATTTTAATAAAACAAGCATTTGAATTTTTTAATTTAGTTAAACATTCAGGTTTTTTAAAATCAGGTTTGTTTTTGTTATAATTGTTTTTAACTAAAATAGTTAAATGAAATATATATATTTTTAAAACCAAAAATATATTTGGACTGTGTCAGCCAGGTCAACATGAGAAACTTAAAATATTGGCTTCTGCAGCTAATTCAGTCGTCTTCACCTTCATTTTCCTGTTCGTTCATAATCTGGAAAAGAGAAACAAGCTTTCCTGCTTTTTCAGTTCCCAAACGATTTCTCAATTTGGAATGAATTAGTCCAAAGGAAGAAAATATTCTTTCTACACCGGCAGAAGACACTACTGCTGTTAAAATTATCCCTTCAACAGGCTCTGAATCCAAGTGCTTAAGTGACTTCCACCAGTTCACTGGTGTGACTTTCTTTAAAATATCATCAGCAAACATATATTTCTTATGGGTCACTCTTAGCTCTGAAGTTTATTATAGTTGGCATTATGGAGGGATGATTACTGAATGTCCATGTCATAGCCAACTCCTCTTCTCCAGCAGTTAAGGTTTGACCCTGGTACCGAGTATTGAGAATATTTGCAAGAAAATGAGCTGGAGATAGTGCTTGTCCCATTCGTTTTTTTAATGCTTGTAATTTAACTGTCATTGCATATTTCTCTTTTTATATTTTACTCAGTTCCTTCCAAATTTCAATAGCATCAGCAATAAAACAGCTATTCCCTGCATTTTGTTCACGACTACTGAAATAGGCTTTAGGGTACTCAGCATGTTTTCAACATTTCTCTTAAGCCCAATGTTCAGAACTTTGGCTGTGACGGTGCCATCTATTTTTTCACAATTTTGTTCACAAACTGTCATCAGATTAGGCCAGTTCTTGATATAGTGCTCAAAACAGTCCACTACTGAGTTCCATTGCACGTCTTGTGGGAGAGTTAGCTTGGTTCCTCCCACTTTTTTCAGAGCAGCTGGTGAAAAGTGGTTGTTAGGAAAGTATTTTGCAATTTCAACAACATTAGCCTTTATTTCTGGAACACTGAAGTCTTTGGGTAGGAAGTGCATCAAATGAGCACTGCAACCGTATGTTATTAGCTTGGGACTCTCTTCTAAATAATTTCTTCTCATCTTGGATACATTTGCAGAATTGTCTGTGACCAAGCTGCGTACTAGACATTAGCATTTTTTCCCATAGTTTCTTATAGCTTTTACTGCTGCTTCTTGTAAGTATTCTGCTGTGTGTGCATTTACTGATGTGTCAATTATTTCTGTAAGGAAGACATTCCCTTCTGTTGTCACACAAGCACATACAACAGGATCATTGTGGACTCAGGTTAACAATTTTACCCTCTAGACCTTTTGCACACTGCTCAATTTCTCTTTCAGACACTTTATCCAGTTATTTGCCTGCGACATCTGCTCTGTTGGGTGGACTGTATCCTGGTCTTAATGACTGAACCATGTTAATGAAGTGTGGGTTCTCAATCATACAGAAGGGAGAGTTTGTTGCATAAACACATGTGCAATTTTTTCATCAATTACCTCTTTTGGGGTACTTTTGAAAATACCAACCCTAGTGGTTTTTGTTTGTTTGTTTTTTGCTTTGTTTTTGTTTTAAGTCAAGAAAATAATTTATCCCAAACTTAGATCAGTTTTGAAAACAATGACGCTCAAAGATTCAAGATCCGCTTTCTCTGTTGCTTGTCTTGGAAAGGCATATCTCATTCTTCCTTCTCTCCCTGCTGCAGCTGTGTCACTGATAACAATCACTGTATCCAAAGTCCTGAGATTTTGGAAGCAGTCCTGTGTGTTACAGCTCCCAGTCACTGGGTATGGTGAGATGATACAGCAGAGTGAATGGCGTAGAAGCTGTTTCTGGTTGCAGATGTATTGCTTACCAAAAATAGCTTGCATTCCTAAAACTGTCATAGAAAAGAAGATGATCTCCCATTCAGGTACCCGCATGGTATGAAGAAAGCCAAACCGGGATCAAACAGTTGGTTGGATTCCTTAGTCCAGTTGATCAAAGAAAGACTCTGAAAACCTTTAGAAGTCCTGCAGTTGGGTACAGTTAAAAGAAAGTGTCAAATACAGATGATCTTTAAAAAGATGAGTGTTCTGTGAGCTGCCTGGTTGATTTTAACTTGAGCAAATATAAATTTTTCTGAGTAACTGGCCTGCCTACTGTTGGCTAGGGCTCTGGAATATAATAACAATGAAAAGGGTGAGGGAATAAAAGTTGAGAGCCTCATGAATATGGAAACATGTTGTTCAGTTGCCTCAAAGAACACCAGTAAGAACAAGTCATTTTATTAAAAAAATAAAAAAAAATTAAAAAAAAAGCAAGGGAAAAATTGTGCTATTGCGTAATGCAAGATGACACTCCATCTGGAGTACTTTATTCAGTTTGGGCACACGGGTTGCATTGGGGTGTAGGTGCATTCTAGGATGAACCACTAAATTTATCAAAGATCCAGAGGTCTTAGCAATGATGAGGATGAAGAACTTAGGTTCTCAGACTGTGTCCACCGACCATGATGTTGATGTTCTGCATAGCTGCTTGTTACAATGGTGACACATCCACACTTGAAATAAGAGGAGTTCTTATCATGCTGGAAAGTTCAATTTGTGCATGCGTATTGTGATGGCAGTTTGGGATTTGAAGTGCAGGATACCATATTAAAAGGAAATTTAGTCTAGGACAGCAGTGCTAATAACTCTGCTCTTACAAAATGTGTTATGGCCTCATCCAAGGAACTCGTATATTCAGTATAAATAAGTTAAATACTTCCAAAACTTTAAGCTTTTTCCCCCCCAACGCCCTCTCCCCTCAAATTCCTACATTTATTTGCCCATTTATTACCAAACGTATATGGAGATTCTTTAAACCATTTGCCACAGAAATCATAGGCAATATCTTGAACTTGACATATCTGGAGGAAATAACTACTGGAAAAATCTACTGTCAAGGATACATGGTAATGGTACAACCTTCAGTTCCTAGTAATCCACAAGGAGTTCAAGTCTGACCATTCATACAATCAGTGTCACAAATTCAATGTTTCATATTGTATATTTTTCCAGGTTTCTGTGAGCTTCATTAGTCGTTGTAGAATCTGAACATGTCATATACTTCAATATGTTCTTTAGCTACATGTTCCATTAAAGTTATCTACATCTAGCCGCAGGCAATAGTATTTTCAAAGAAAACCCTTTCCATTTATAAAATCTTATTGTTCCCATTGCTTCTGTCCTCTAAATCATTTCAGAGCCCATGCCCTTTCTCCCATCATGTTGACTATTTATTAGTGTGAATAGATGTCAGTAGCTTGTCTACAATAGCAGAAGAAAGAGATTTGCTTTAATCAAATACTTTAGAACACAGGAAAAAGGTCTGGATTTACCTTGCTGATGTTTAAGCTCCTCACTTGCATTTTGAGGGTTTTTTTTAAAATGAAACTCAAAACAAATAGAATTGTCCTGACTGTTTTCTTGAGTTTGAGTTTCTCTTATCTCTGTGTATGTGTTAATTTTTACCATTCTATCTCTGTTTTTTAGCTTCTCAGGTGGAAAAAATATGAAGGTGGTAGACAATTCTTTTATAATTGACATATAGACAGCTAAATGAGAGAGAGAGAAATAAGTATATAACTCTTTCTTGACATGTTACGTTTTTGATTATATGTTTGGCATTAAAGCCTGATTTTTCTCTTGCTGCTCAGCTCCTCTCCTCCCTCATATTGGGATGTGTACACGGTCTCAGCAATAATGATTTATATACTGTCAACATGAGATGAATTCCTTTTTTAGTTTGCAGTAATTTGGCCTTCAACTAAATTTCATTTTTTGGTATATTTTATGCAAAGATTTGCTTTTCAATATGGATTAAGCATAAACATTTTATAGCATGAAATAATCATGCACTATGAAAAAAGCAAGTGTGCTGTTTCATTGGACCTTCATATTTGCAGTACATCTAGCTGGATGTGCTGTTAAGGCATTGTTTGCTGTGATTCCCCAAAGGACCATAATTAATACACTAATTAATTCAATTGTTGGCAATTAGGAAGTCATGTATTACAAGCTTAGATTGTCATATACAATCCTAATAAAAGTTCAGCTCAAACACTTCATATTTTGAAAGCAACATTGCATATAAAACAGGGCAAAATATGTTCCTATGTATCAGAACTTTGTATTATTTTAAATCCAGCTATTGAAAGAGAGGGAAATCTCATGAATAGATCATTTGTTTTCCGGCACAATCCTGAGTTCCTTACACACACAAAACTTCCATTGACTTGATGAGAATTTTTGGGTGCACAAGGAAAGCAGGAACATTCCTTAGCATGATATTTAAGCAGTAAGACATCCGAGAGTGTGGTGGTGGTGATTACTCACATACCTCTGGGTGCACCCATTGTATCCACATGATACATTAATTGGCAATTCCTTGCAATTTGATGTTTGATTGTGTCTAGAAAATAGATATTAAGAGAAACTGAGTATAAGCTATGAGGGAAAGATATCTTTTTGGCGAAAGTGCTAACTAAAGATGCACAGTGAGCAATGTGAAAGTCAGCAGGCAAGAAGAATTCAGTACCTTCAGTTTGTCACTGTATAACGTTTGGAATGGTGCTATTGCTATTTATATAGTTCACTGAAAGAACATGTACAGAATGTCATTTAAAAAAAAAAAAAAGAAAACACATCCTAAATGGTATTCAAATCATAATGACGTCAGTTGGAGATGAAGGTTCTGAGCACATCACAAGATTGGGCCAAGTGTCTTGTATTTGCACCTCTTTACTTAATCTAGGATATCTACCCAATTGGTTCAGTTTCTTGTAATGTATTTTATAGAGTAAAACTATTATGGGGGGTAAATTTACAGCATTTGATATAAATTGTGCTTTGTACTGAATACTGTTTTCCCGTCAGAATATACAACGTTTCAGGTTTTGTTCTTATATTTCTCAGTAACCATATGGAAATTGTGGATTATGCTTAGCATTCTGACCTTATGCTGTGTGGTATAAGGAAATGATGTCCTACATATAGAAGAATATACTGACCACATTTTTAGTCAAATTTTGCATTTGAGTTTTATTCTCTGTTAAATTTAATAAGTGTTTGTTTATAGTGATACATTAATTTTGTATTATGTCAGTTCTTAGACTCTGGTTCAACTTTGAAAAGTTATTGTGTAGTGATAATAAGAGATGAACTACCTGTGTGTATTCAGAGTCAATGATACAACTATAAGTGTTTTACTGCTGTTGTTACTGCTGTTAGCCCAGTAGAACCAACACAACAAAGAGTGAGTTTGAGTGCTCAGCAGAGAGACACTCAACATCTTAAAGGATCAGGCCTTGAGTGCTAGTCTTATGAGTGCTTTAACCTACGATCTTTTAAAGGGGTACTGTTAGGGCATGGAGCTATGACAGTTTACATCAGCTAAGTATCTGCACCAGGATATTTTATTTTTGCCTGAGATTATTGGAACTATTTCCTATTTTATTCTAAGGTAAACTTGTTTTTGGCTGGATTTCAACATTCCCCTATACTGCGTGCAACTTAGTTATTGAAACTTTGTGCTGGTATGCGTGACGGAAAATGATACTAACCAGGACCACAGGTGAAACCACTTCATTTATTTTCATTGTTCAAGCTGACAGAAATGAAAAAAGTAAAAGAAATAGGACAAGTGATAGAAAACAAACCAACAGAGTTTCAAATTATTTGTTTCATTAATTTTAGGTGTTAACAACAACAGAGATAGGGATTCTTTTTATTTTAATCTGTCAGTGTTCTTGTACATACATTTCTTAATTGGTGAGTGACACAGTATTATAACTTTAAAGTGACACTGTCCTAAATAGTTGTCTAGTTTCAGATGCTAAAAGATTGATGCTAACATTGGTGTGTATTTGGTGGTTATGTTTCTTAAATTTGTCTACTCTTTAATATTGTCAGAAGTAACTTTAACATATATTTATTGTGATATACGATGATTGTATTTAAGAGTAAATATGTAGTGTTTCAATCTTAGCATTTGTTTAGCTGGTGTAATTTTATTTGCCAAAAGAAAAACTTTTTGTGTAAAAGTAATGTCTCTTTTCCTTTGTTATTAGTTGTTGATTTATGGTACTTTGTCTTATTGTAGTATTTTGTATAGACTTTAATTCTTACACTTAAAATTCATATTTTTTTCAACAATAGTACAAATAGCGGTATTAAAAGAGACTTAATATTATACTTTTTACTTGGGCATTTACAATTTTTTATCTTGGAAGTTGTAACGATGCTGGTTATGGCAGAACACTTCTGAGAGTGCCAATTTAGGACAAATTGCTTAAAGCAGGGCAGTTACAGCCCAAGGTTTTTCTACCTCTAAGGCAAACCAAACCAGCCAAACAGAGAGGACTTTGGTTTTACCGCACCGGCTAACCACAAGTCACACAAGCAACTCCCTTAGACGTTCCAGTTTCCCAGTATCACCACCAGTGCCACTCATTATGGGGATGAATGGTTATGAAAACCAATACCCCAGTAAAAGAAAAGAGGTTCTCTCGATCCCAAAGGACCAAGCCCCGGACCCAGGTCAATATACAAATCAGATCTTACCTACAAATCACGCTGTTGCCAGTCCTTTAGAATCTAAACTCTAAAGGTTTATTCATAAAAGGAAAAAGATATAGATGAGAGCTAGAATTGGTTAAATGGAATCAATTACATACAGTAATGGCAAAGTTCTTGGTTCAGGCTTGTAGCAGTAATAGAATAAACTGCAGGTTCAAATCAAGTCTCTGGAGTACATCCACAGGTGGGATGTAGAGCTTCTGTTTGTAGCAAAGGATTGTGTAGAGCTTCCGTTTGTAGCAAAGTCCCTCCAGAGGTAAGAAGCAGGATTGAAGACAAGATGGAGGATCTGCAGCAGCTTTTTATGGTCTCTTGCCATGTGGTCTCTGCTTTCTTTGTCCCAAAGACATGCATTCGGGCACATGGTAAGAAAAAAATCTTACAGTTCTGTCCATAGGCAAGACCCTGCATACCATGCTGAGTCACAAGGTGTATCTGCCATCTCTCAATGGGTCAGTTGTATAGCTGATGGTCCTTAATGGGCCATCAAGCAGGCTAGGCAGTGCTGATGCCAAATTGTCTGGGGTGTCACCCGGCAGCATAGCACAAGTTTGAAATACAGACAGTATAGAGCCAATACTTATAACTTTAAATATAAAAATGATACATGCGTACAGATAACATAATCATAACCAGCAAACAATAACCTTGTCTTAGACACCTTATTTGACCCCCTTTATTTATACAAGATTTGGTTCCACTACAGGACCTTAGTTGCAACAATGATCTATACGGTCCCAGTCCATATTAATAAGTCACAGAAGTACTCTTATTGTGTATACTTATGCAAAGAAAATTTATACTTACAACCTAATGAAATGAACATTATGATCACCGTTGCTCTTTTTGCAAGGGTATTTATATGTTTTTTTAAAACATTCACACAATATGATCATAATAGCACAAAAATGTACAAATAGCCCTATCCCAGCTATGCCTAAAACTAGATCTTATCAAATTTTAAAAAAATATATACGTAAGAGCAGATTACAGTTCCCTACTGGATAGGAGCAAATTTAAATCCATTTGATTGCATATTGCATACTGTTAGAGTTAATACTCTAGCCTAATTATTTAAAATTTATTGCAGGGTAGTGCATAATTCTTTTACAAACTGAACATATTGCCAGAAGGATATCATAATGCCAAACAGATTTGCACAGTGATAACCTAATACTTTGGCTTGCCTAAGATAATGTACAGTATAATATTATTTTCATAATTGTTGTTGTATAGGGAGCCAGACATCTTGTGGTGCAGCTGTTGGGTGGTGTGGTTCCCCCCATCCCTTAATAAATTGTTGGAGTTGCATTGTTTTTAATTATTTAATTTTGACTTAATTGATGCTCAAGCTTACATTATTTGCCTTTGGAAGTTCCTGCTACCTTCAGAGTATTTGCAGTTAATTATCTGAGTTTGTTATACTTATAGCATTTCAGCAGGTCTTCAGTTAGCTGCTTAAAGTTTAGTTTCAAATGTATTTTTCATCAGTGTACCCACATCTCAATATCTTTTCTTCTTCTGATGCTTTAGCATTTCCTCTTTGTGCTGCTGGCATTTCTAGGCCATTGTTCAGGCTTCTGTGATGATGCTTTAATTATTAGCATTACTGAACATGATTTCTATTACCACTCTTACTCTGACAATCTCAGGGTCCCTAATTATACTATCTGTTGATTCACTGGAAATCTTTATAGAAGTGTCATTCAGATTTTCTCCAAAGATTATAAATATAGGTGATTGCGTTAGGGTTACCCAGGGATTATATCCTTATTTTATGGTATCTGTGTTACCTTGGTAGGTTGCCAGCCACTTTATATTTGAAATCTAGGATTCAGCTCCACTTGTAATGGGAGTTTGGCATTGTTGTTGTACTATTTCTTCTATTCTAGGTTCCTGATAGATACCGTTTATACTCGTTTATAAGCCGAATATTTTTGGTAAAAAAGTGACACATCAGGGTTGGCTTATAAATGGGTCTACACCAAAATATGATGATTTAAAACTCTATGGAATCATTGAATTGAATATTTAATACATTGTCGTTTTGTTTACCTGGAGCGTCTGCAGGCATGGAGCCCCTCAACTCCCTGTGGCCGCGGTTCGGCATGGAGCCCCTCAGCTCCCTGTGGCCGCGGTTCGCCGTTCCCAGCCAATGGGAGCTGCAGGAAGT